>NW_027210114.1:0-111790 GCF_027789765.1 Dendropsophus ebraccatus | reverse complement strand
AGATGCCCCCTTCTCCCCCCTTCCTTATAGATGCCCCCTTCTCTTCTCCCCCCCCTTCCTTATAGATGCCCCCTTCTCTTCCCCCCCTTCCTTATAGATGCCCCCTTCTCCCCCCCCATTCCTTATAGATGCCCCCTTCTCTTCTCCCCCCTTCCTTATAGATGGCCCCCTTCTCTTCTCCCCCCCTTCCTTATAGATGCCCCCTTCTCCCCCCCCCCCTTCCTTATAGATGCCCCCTTCTCCCCCCCTATAGATGCCCCCTTCTCCCCCCTATAGATGCCCCTTCTCCCCCCCCCTTCCTTATAGATGCCCCCTTCTCCCCCCCCCCCCCCCCCCCCCCACCACGAGGAAAGCAAGTTTAAAAAAAAGAAAGAAAACTCACCTAACAACACGCTCCCCCGTCGAGCCTTTTTCCTGTCACCCCGTCTGGTGCGCGGCTGCCGTCTGATGCCGCGTCCTAGCCCCGGCAGCGCGCGTATCATAGAGTTCTGTGTGGGCCTGTGGCCGCGACTTCCGGCACACGTCTCTGTGCCGGAAGTCGCGGCCGCAGCACAAGCCCACACAGAACTCTATGATACGCGCGCTGCCGGGGCTAGGACGAGGAGAGGAAGAGGAGTCTGCCAGAGGAGCCCTTGTGCCCAGTGTAGCCCTTGTACTCTGCTGGAACTATAGTGGAGATATCTTAGTAGTGAAGTGATACTCGTTCTCACGTTTAGACAATGTCTGACCGCCTTCTGCCCCCTGATATCGTAAAACCCGTCCCAGGTGGATAGCACGAGTCCCAGTCATTGGTTATCTGGGTGTAGCTAGGTGTCTGAGATTTCCATGTTACCTGCACTGCACAGTAGGATACGTAGACCTTTTATATACCGGTAGCTTTGTCCTACTGGGATCAGCTCCTATTGTTTCAAGAGTCTGTCCTGCACTTTTTTGAGGAGTTTCTGCCGTGGGCTAGGGTATTCCTTGGTGGCTGCTCTCCCTTACTTTAGTTTAGCACTGCATAATAAACATAGTTGCTTGCCTGTAGAATTAAGTCTTATGCTGCGTCTTAACTTGGTTTCTGTCAGGGGTCCTGGCAAAAGCCATGCCCTGGCTTAACTACAGCAGGAACTTGGTTTTTGTGTGTCCTCTCTCACTGATGAAACTAACAAAGACTGAACCCACTTCCTCCACCAATGTAACTCCTCCTACAGGGGTACTATCTAAACCATCCTATGAGTGGTGGGGCAGAGTGTGTGTAGAGAGAGGCAGAAGAGGATAGGGCAGGAAAGAAAGAGCACCTCCTAGTGGTCAGCACATAACACATGACATAGAAACCTAACCCATTACCTTACTTCAGCTGTGCATATAAATAACACATATAGAACAGCTGTGCATAAAAATAATGCATATAAAACAGTGACATCTACTGGGGAAATTACATACTTCATCCACCACTTAACCTGAGTGTGAACTTTAGGACAGGTGCATGAGAGAACGCTAGTAGTGGGACACCACAGAAGCTTGTAGCTAAAAAGCTGTGCTTTTACAGGACAATGCAGACTGATACATTGTGACCAACTCTTAGGATAGATGTATCTAGTCAGGACAGTACAAACTGATACACTGTAACAGACCTTCAGGATAAATGCTTTTTGTGGTCCTGAGGTGCTGGTATTAGTCCTGAGGCATCTGCCGTTATCCTCAGGTGCTGGTCGTGGTCCTGTGGTGCTAGTCATGGTCCTGTGGTGCTAGTCATGGTCCTCTGGTGCTAGTCATAGTCCTGAGGTGCTGGAAGTCATCTTGAGGCGCCAGTCATTTTCCTGAGGTGCCAGTAGTAGTCCTGCTGTGGAGATTGAGGTCCTGTGGTGCCGGTCATGGTCCTGTAATGCCGGTCGTGGTCCTGTGGTGCAGTTTCTGGTCCTGAGGTGTCGTTTCTGGTCCTGTGGTGCAGATTGTAGTCCTGAGGTGGTAGTCGTGGTCCTGTGGTGCAAATTGGGGGCCTAAGGTTTCAGTCGTGGTCCTGAGGTGCTGTCCTGTGGTTCAGATTGTAGTCCTGAGGTGCCGGTCATGGTCCTGTGATGCTGCAGTGCACCTTGCTGAAGTATATGATAATATGGATGCAGTCTGTGACGTTGTTTCCTGCTTCTTATTGTGTAGCTGGGGGTCTGTTGCTATTTTCATTGCTTTAACATGTTGTGCCTCCAGCAGACAATGTCTGTATCCAGTGACCGCCAGGGTGTGAGCTTTATCGCCTGTTACACCATTGCTCTCCTTGTTCTGGACCAAATTTACAGCATAAGAGGTGAAAGGCGACGCGTGGTGCGGAGGGGGGGGGGCTGTAAGAGCGGGGTAGGATTTCCATGAGTCATAGATAGAAGGTGTTTAGAAAATGTCCCCAGTGATGGTCTGTGTCAGCATGGGATGGTGCCATGGTATCAGGTGCCCGGTCAGGGGGTCAGCGAGACCTTCAGGCACCTGTCCTGCTTTATATAACCCTGGTGTGTCTAACCTGTTATATGCTGCTGGTCAGTGCAGAACTGGCTGGGTGGGGGTGAGATAATATGTCAGAGCTGATGCCATATTACACCGGGTACTGAGATAATATGTCAGAGCTGATGCCATATTACACCGGGTACTGACATGATTACACCGGGCACTGAGATGATGTCACATTACACTGGGCACTGAGATGATATGTCAGAGATGATGTCATATTACACTGAGCACTGAGATATGTCAGAGGTGATGTCATATTACACCGGGCACTGAGATATGTCAGAGATGATGTCATATTACACCGGGTACTGAGATGATGTCACATTACACCGGGTACTGAGATGATGTCCAACCAAACAAATTTGGAGGCTCTACCCAAAATGTTAGCAAAGGGGTGCTACTAAATGTCCAGAGTAAATCAAATGCAAACCAAAAAAAGAACAAAGGGCTGGACACATCATGTAAGTGCACACCACAAATGTAAAGTATCAAAATATGAGTTTTATTGAACAATTAATCAAACACCAGACACATGATTAAAAACATCTAAAAAGTTCCATTAAGGAACACAATACTGATCAAGGTAGACCCACATACATAAATAAAGAGTGGGTCTATACCCTACAGGGGGCTAAATGCACATAATAGTTGAACCATGACCGGAGCTGCCACAGATCACAACGAGTAACAAAAAAACAAAGAAAAAAACACATCCATGCATAAATAATGAGATCAAGAAAAATCAATATAGAAAAATATTGCAATAAATAATTACAGATGATCTCTCAAAATAGGGAATACAAATAATCAGAAAACAACAATTACCCTGTTGCCCGCAAGCAGGCTAGGGCCACAATGGCAACTCTAAAAATTCAAACGGTCATGGAATAATCACCCCTGGAAAGTCTCCACGCGTATCGTCACTCTCCGGTGACTTCGTCAGGAGTGAGAATCCAAGTCCGGTGTATTCATATATACTATCACAAATCAATATATTTAAATAAATAATTACTAGTAGCTGTAATCTAACGGCCCCATAGTTTACCTGACGGTGTGGGTATGGTGCAGCCCGTCGTCAACATGGCCGCTGGTGGCGTGTGTGTGTCTCCTCTGCGCATGATCAGTCAAAATCAGTGTCGTCACGCGAACATCTAGGTCACGTGTCCGATACGTCATCATGCTGGCGCATGCGCGAGGACTTAGGATAATAGAGCCAACTTAAAGAAGTGGTGAATTCAAAGAAAGAGTGTATAGTGGAAACTGGGATCATGACACAAGCAAAATGCGATTAATAAACGAATATATATGTATATGTAAATTCCAGACCCCATGATGTATGGAAAGCAAGCCTAACTAAAATGAAACTTATCCGCGCACAGCCCAAGGATTTCAGTGTCGTCACGTGATCCATCAGGTCACGTGTCCGATACGTCATGATGCTGGTTTATACGCGAAATAACTAGGAATAAACCCATACAGATTTAAATATTGATGGTCAGAAGAAGATCCAAACCATAAGACAAGAACATATGCGCTCCAAACCAAAAGGATGTATAAATCTATATACCAACTATATGTTGTATTGTTAATAAAAAAGGGGGGGGGGGGGGGTTTGTTTACCCTAATGATATACAAAGATATTCCAATAGATATGGGAAATGACTATACCATATGGGAAATGACTATACCATACTGCAATACATGAAATTAATATAGAACAAAATACAAAAAATTAATTAAAAATTAAAAATAGAATACCCCACTCAAATCAATCCGTGATAAAAAAAGGGTGAATGTCAATATCACATAAGAATAAAAAATATATAATAAAATAGAGTAAAATGATACATGACATTCACCATAATCGTGCTACATAAATCAATATACTAGTTAATGGAATATTATATCCAATTCTATAAATATAAGCTTTAATTAATTGTATAATATTTAAATTTTAAATTTTAAATTGTTATTAATTCATTTAATTTATATACTAATAATTTATTTATTTATTTATTTATTAATCTATCTTTATTAATTAATTTATTATTTGATTTTTATTTTTATTTATATACTGAGATGATGTCACATTACACTGAGCACTGAGATGATATGTCAGAGGTGATGTCATATTACACCAGGTACTGAGATGATGTCATATTACACCAGGTACTGAGATGATGTCACATTACACCGGGTACTGAGATGATGTCACATTAAACTGGGCACTGAGATGATATGTCAGAGGTGATGTCATATTACACCGGGCACTGAGATGATATGTCAGAGATGATGTCATATTACACCGGGTACTGAGATGATGTCACATTACACCAGGTACTGAGATGATGTCATATTACACCGGGTACTGAGATGATGTCATATTACACCGGGTACTGAGATGATGTCATACTACACCGGTACTGAGATGATGTCATATTACACCGGGTACTGAGATGATGTCATATTACACCGGGTACTGAGATTATATCACATCACACCAGGCACTGAGATGATATGTCAGAGCTGATGCACCCACCACCATCCTCCATCACTGTGCCCATCACCATCAGCACCCCTTATTTTGCCCATCATCCATCACTGTGCCCATCACCACCCCCTAATTGTGCCCAGGGGCATAACTAGAAATGGCTGGGCCCCATAGCACCGAGTGACCACTAAACGGTCAAGTGAAGTCATAACTACATAACTGCTAGCTCTGGTCAGGAGTGCTTGCAGTTAAAGGGACATTTGCAAAACCCAGGAGACCAGCAGGGCCACCCGGTGCTGCAAATGATGACGGCTCAGGGGGCCCAGTGTATTGCAGGAGCAGGCCATGGGGCCCCCTGATGCGGCGGGCCCCATAGCAGCCGCTATGGCTGCTATAGTGGTGGTAGTTACGCCCCTGATTGTGCCCATCACCATCCACCATTATTACCCCTCATTGTGCCCATCATTAGCCCCTCATTGTAACTGTCAATGTGAATTTTATGTCTGATCACATATCATATTATTGATGTCCTACTGGGGGCGGGACTGTGACTACCTCTCTATACACATGATATACAGGCTAGTTGTCAGTAGTGTGTACTGCCCCTCCTTCTCAATGACTCTATAAGATAAGGACCCCCCAGCTGATGAGTGGGCTCCATTAGTTGCTGCTTGTTGATCTTACAATTAGCTTTGAGGACTTGTTTACTATTGTGAAGTGGCCACCTGTTCCTGAAAGCATGACAGGGTCAAAGGTCAGATCAGGGGTCGGGAGTAATCACTTTGTTTAAATGTCCCAACTATTTCCAGATTACATAGAGCAGATACTTGTAGCCCAAGTAAGGAGCGCCCCCTCCCCCAGTAATAGGACTATCATCCAGGACCCTCACTCTGTCTGACAGTTTCTACATTCTGTGTTTCTGCAGGGCGCAGCTTCCTCCTTACAGATGTTTGCACCATGGAAAGTTCTAATTGTGCACCTACTGTCTGTGCCCCCTTGTGTGTCCACCATATCTGATTATCTAAATGCACGTCCGACAGATCTGGGCCCTATATTAGATTAGGGGTCTGGTCTGGGGTTTGTATTAGTTTAGGGGTCTGGTCTGGGGTCTGTATTAGTATATGGGTCTGGTCTGGGGTTTGTATTAGTTTAGGGGTCTGTATTAGTTTAGGGGTCTGGTCTGCAGTCTTTATTAGATTAGGGGTCTGTATTAGTTTAAGGGCTGGTCTGCAGTCTTTATTAGATTAGGGGTCTGAATTTGTTTAGGGGTTTCGTCTGGGGTCTGTACTAGTATATGGGTCTGGGGTCTAATAGTTTAGGGGTCTGGTCTGTATTAGTTTAGGGGTCTGGGGTCTATATTACTTTAGGGGTCTGTTCAGGGGTCTATATTAGTTTTGGGGTTTGGGGTCTGTTAGTTTAGGAGTCTGTTCTGGGGTCTGTATTAGTTTAGGGGTCTGTTCTGGGGTCTGTATTAGTTTAGGGGTCTGGTCTGGGGTCTGTATTAGTTTAGGGGTCTGTATTAGTTTTGGGGTTCGATCTGGGGTCTGTATTAGTTTAGGGGTCTGGGGTCTGTAATAGTTTAGGAGTCTGGTCTGGGCTCTGTATTAGTTTAGGGGTTTGGTCTGGGGTCTGTATTAGTTTAGGGGTTGGGTCTGGGGTCTGTATTAGTTTAGGGGTCGGGTCTTGGGTCTGTATTAGTTTAGGGGTCTGGTCTGGGGTCTGTATTAGTTTAGGGGTCTGGGGTCTGTATTTGTTTAGGGGTCTGGGGTCTGTATTAGTTTAGGAGTCGGGTCTGGGGTCTATATTAGTTTAGGGGTCTGGGGTCTATATTAGTTTTGGGGTTTGGGGTCTGTTAGTTTAGGAGTTTGTTCTGGGGTCTGTATTAGTTTAGGGTCTGGTCTGGGGTCTGTATTAGTTTAGGGGGCTGGTCTGGGGTCTGTATTAGTTTAGGGGTCTGGTCTGGGGTCTGTAATAGTTTAGGGGTCTGGTCTGGGGTCTGTATTAGTTTAGGGGGTCTGGTCTGGGGTCTGTATTAGTTTAGGGGTCTGGTCTGGGGTCTGTTTTAGTTTAGGGGTCTGGTCTGGGGTCTGTATTAGTTTAGGGGTCTGGTCTGGGGTCTGTATTAGTTTAGGGGTCTGGTCTGGGGTCTGTATTAGTTTAGGGGTCGGGTCTGGGCTCTGTATTAGTTTAGGGGTTTGGTCTAGGGTCTGTATTAGTTTAGGGGTTCGGTCTGGGGTCTGTATTAGTTTAGGGGTCGGGTCTTGGGTCTGTATTAGTTTAGGGGTCTGGCTTGGGGTCTGTATTAGTTTAGGGGTCTGGGGTCTGTATTAGTTTAGGAGTCGGGTCTGGGGTCTATATTAGTTTAGGGGTCTGGGGTCTATATTAGTTTTGGGGTTTGGGGTCTGTTAGTTTAGGAGTCTGTTCTGGGGTCTGTATTAGTTTAGGGGTCTGGTCTGGGGTCTGTATTAGTTTAGGGGTCTGGTCTGGGGTCTGTATTAGTTTAGGGGTCTGGTCTGGGGTCTGTAATAGTTTAGGGGTCTGGTCTGGGGTCTATTAGTTTAGGGGTCTGGTCTGGGGTCTGTATTAGTTTAGGGGTCTGGTCTGGGGTCTGTATTAGTTTAGGGGTCTGGCCTGGGGTCTGTATTAGTTTAGGGGTCGGGTCTGGGGTCTGTATTAGTTTAGGAGGTCTGGTCTGGGGTCTGTATTAGATTAGGGGTCTGGTGTGGGGTCTGTATTAGTTTAGGGGTCTGAATAAGGGGTCTGTACTAGTTTGTAGGTCTGGGGTCTGTATTAGATGAGGGGTCTGGTCTGGGGTCTGTATTAGTTTAGGGGTCTGGTCTGGGGTCTGTATTAGTTTAGGGGTCTGAATAAGGGGTCTGTACTAGTTTGTAGGTCTGGGGTCTGTATTAGATGAGGGGTCTGGTCTGGGGTCTGTATTAGTTTAGGGGTCTGGTCTGGGGTCTGTATTAGATTAGGGGTCTGGTCTGGGGTCTGTATTTGTTTTGGGGTCTGGTCTGGGATCTGTATTAGTTTAGGGGTCTGTGGTCTGTATTAGTTAGGGGTCAGGTCTGGGGTCTGTACTTGTTTATGGGTCTGGGGTCTGTATTAGTGTAGGGGTCAGGTTGGGGGTCTGATAGTTTAGGGGTCTGGTCTGTATTTAGGAGTCGGGGGTCTATATTAGTTTAGGGGTCTGTATTAGTTTAGGGGTCTGGTCTGTGGTCTGTATTAGTTTAGGGGTCTGGTCTGGGATCTGTATTAGTTTAGGGGTCTGGTCTGAGGTCTGTATTAGTTTAGGGGTCTGGTCTGGGGTCTGTATTAGTTTAGGGGTCTAGGATCTGTATTACTTTAGGGGTCTGGTCTGGGGTCTGTATTAGATTAGGGGTCTGGGATCTGTATTGGTTTTGGGGTCTGGTCTGGGGTCTGTATTAGTTTAGGGGTCGGGTCTGGGGTCTGTATTAGTGTAGGGGTCTGGTCTGGGGTCTGTTAGTTTAGAGGTCTGGGTCTCTATTAGTTTAGAGGTCTGGGGTCTGTATTAGTTTAGGGGTCTGGGGTCTGTATTAGATTAGGGGTCTGGTCTGGGGTCTGTAATAGTTTAGGGGTCTGGGGTCTGTATTAGATTAGGGGTCTGGTCTGGGGTCTGTAATAGTTTAGGGGTCTGGTCTGTATTAGTTTAGGGGTCTGGTCTGCGGTCTGTATTAGATTAGGGATCTGGTCTGGGGTCTGTATTAGATTAGGGGTCTAGTCTGGGGTCTGTATTAGTTTAGGGGTCTGGTCTGCGGTCTGTATTAGTTTAGGGGTCTGGGGTCTGTATTTAGGGGTCTGGTCTGGGGTTTGTATTAGTTTAGGGGTCTGGTCTGGGGTCTGTATTAGTTTAGGGGTCTGGTCTGGGGTCTGTATTAGTATAGGGGTCTGGTCTGGGATCTGTATTAGTTTAGGGGTCTAGGATCTGTATTACTTTAGGGGTCTGGTCTGGGGTCTGTATTAGATTAGGGGCCTGGTCTGGGATCTGTATTGGTTTTGGGGTCTGGTCTGGGGTCTGTATTAGTTTAGGGGTCATGTCTGGGGTCTGTACTTGTTTATGGGTCTGGAGTCTGTATTAGTGTAGGGGTCAGGTCCGGGGTCTGTTAGTTTAGAGGTCTGGGTCTCTATTAGTTTAGAGGTCTGGGGTCTGTATTAGTTTAGGGGTCTGGGGTCTGTATTAGATTAGGGGTCTGGTCTGGGGTCTGTAATAGTTTAGGGGTCTGGTCTGTATTAGTTTAGGGGTCTGGTCTGCGGTCTGTATTAGTTTAGGGGTCTGGTCTGGGATCTGTATTAGTTTAGGGGTCTGGTCTGCGGTCTGTATTAGTTTAGGGGTCTGGGGTCTGTATTTAGGGGTCTGGTCTGGGGTTTGTATTAGTTTAGGGGTCTGGTCTGGGGTTTGTATTAGTTTAGGGGTCTGGTCTGGGGTCTGTATTAGTATAGGGGTCTGGTCTGGGGTCTGTATTAATTTAGTGGTCTGGTCTGCAGTCTTTATTAGATTAGGGGTCTGTATTAGTTTAGGGGTCTGGTCTGCAGTCTTTATTAGATTAGGGGTCTGAATTTGTTTAGGGGTTTCGTCTGGGGTCTGTACTAGTATATGGGTCTGGGGTCTAATAGTTTAGAGGTCTGGTCTGTATTAGTTTAGGGGTCTGGGGTCTATATTACTTTAGGGGTCTGTTCAGGGGTCTATATTAGTTTAGGGGTCTGGAGTCTATATTAGTTTTGGGGTCTGGGGTCTGTTAGTTTAGGGGTCTGTTCTGGGGTCTGTATTAGTTTAGGGGTCTGGTCTGGGGTCTGTATTAGTTTAGGGGTCTGGTCTGGGGTCTGTATTAGATGAGGGGTCTGGTCTGGGGTCTGTATTAGTTTAGGGGTCTGGTCTGGGGTCTGTATTAGTTTAGGGGTCTGGTCTGGGGTCTGTATTAGATTAGGGGTCTGGTCTGGAATCTGTATTTGTTTTGGGGTCTGGTCTGGGATCTGTATTAGTTTAGGGGTCTGGGATCTGTATTAGTTTAGGGGTCTGGGGTCTGTATTAGTTTAGGGGTCAGGTCTGGGGTCTGTACTTGTTTATGGGTCTGGGGTCTTTATTAGTGTAGGGGTCAGGTTGGGGGTCTGATAGTTCAGGGGTCTAGTCTGTATTTAGGAGTCGGGGGTCTATATTAGTTTAGGGGTCTGTATTAGTTTAGGGGTCTGCTCTGTGGTCTGTATTAGTTTAGGGGTCTGGTCTGGGATCTGTATTAGTTTAGGGGTCTGGTCTGAGGTCTGTATTAGTTTAGGGGTCTGGTCTGGGGTCTGTATTAGTTTAGGGGTCTAGGATCTGTATTACTTTAGGGGTCTGGTCTGGGGTCTGTATTAGATTAGGGGCCTGGTCTGGGATCTGTATTGGTTTTGGGGTCTGGTCTGGGGTCTGTATTAGTTTAGGGGTCAGGTCTGGGGTCTGTACTTGTTTATGGGTCTGGGGTCTGTATTAGTGTAGGGGTCAGGTCTGGGGTCTGTTACTTTAGAGGTCTGGGTCTCTATTAGTTTAGAGGTCTGGGGTCTGTATTAGTTTAGGGGTCTGGTCTGGGGTCTGTACTAGTTTAGGGGTCTGGTCTGTATTAGTTTAGGGATCTGGTCTGGGGTCTGTATTAGATTAGGGGTCTAGTCTGGGGTCTGTATTAGTTTAGGGGTCTGGTCTGGGATCTGTATTAGTTTAGGGGTCTGGTCTGGGGTCTGTATTAGTTTAGGGGTCTGGGGTCTGTATTTAGGGGTCTGGTCTGGGGTTTGTATTAGTTTAGGGGTCTGGTCTGGGGTTTGTATTAGTTTAGGGGTCTGGTCTGGGGTCTGTATTAGTATAGGGGTCTGGTCTGGGGTCTGTATTAATTTAGGGGTCTGGTCTGCAGTCTTTATTAGATTAGGGGTCTGTATTAGTTTAGGGGTCTGGTCTGCAGTCTTTATTAGATTAGGGGTCTGAATTTGTTTAGGGGTTTCGTCTGGGGTCTGTACTAGTATATGGGTCTGGGGTCTAATAGTTTAGAGGTCTGGTCTGTATTAGTTTAGGGGTCTGGGGTCTATATTACTTTAGGGGTCTGTTCAGGGGTCTATATTAGTTTAGGGGTCTGGGGTCTATATTAGTTTTGGGGTCTGGGGTCTGTTACTTTAGGGGTCTGTTCTGGGGTCTGTATTAGTTTAGGGGTCTGGTCTGGGGTCTGTATTAGTTTAGGGGTCTGGTCTGGGGTTTGTATTAGTTTAGGGGTCTGGTCTGGGGTCTGTATTAGTTTAGGGGTCTGTATTAGTTTTGGGGTTCGGTCAGGGGTCTGTATTAGTTTAGGGGTCTGGGGTCTGTATTAGTTTAGGAGTCTGGTCTGGGCTCTGTATTAGTTTAGGGGTTCGGTCTGGCCTCTGTATTAGTTTAGGGGTTCGGTCTGGGGTCTGTATTCGTTTAGGGGTCGGGTCTGGGGTCTGTATTAGTTTAGGGGTCTGGTCTGGGGTCTGTATTAGTTTAGGGGTCTGGTCTGGGGTCTGTATTAGTTTAGGGGTCGGGTCTGGGGTCTGTATTAGTTTAGGGGTCTGGCCTGGGGTCTGTATTAGTTTAGGAGTCGGGTCTGGGGTCTGTATTAGCTTGGGGGTCTGGTGTGGGGTCTGTATTAGTTTAGGGGTCTGGTCTGGGGTCTGTATTATAGGGGTCTGGTCTGGGGTCTGTATTAATTTAGGGGTCTGGTCTGCAGTCTTTATTAGATTAGGGGTCTGTATTAGTTTAGGGGTCTGGTCTGGGGTTTGTATTAGTTTAGGGGTCTGGTCTGGGGTCTGTATTAGTATAGGGGTCTGGTCTGGGGTCTGTATTAATTTAGGGGTCTGGTCTGCAGTCTTTATTAGATTAGGGGTCTGTATTAGTTTAGGGGTCTGGTCTGCAGTCTTTATTAGATTAGGGGTCTGAATTTGTTTAGGGGTTTCGTCTGGGGTCTGTACTAGTATATGGGTCTGGGGTCTAATAGTTTAGAGGTCTGGTCTGTATTAGTTTAGGGGTCTGGGGTCTATATTACTTTAGGGGTCTGTTCAGGGGTCTATATTAGTTTAGGGGTCTGGGGTCTATATTAGTTTTGGGGTCTGGGGTCTGTTAGTTTAGGGGTCTGGTCTGGGGTCTGTATTAGTTTAGGGGTCTGGTCTGGGGTCTGTATTAGTTTAGGGGTCTGGTCTGGGGTCTGTATTAGTTTAGGGGTCTGGTCTGGGGTCTGTATTAGTTTAGGGGTCTGTTCTGGGGTCTGTATTAGTTTAGGGGTCTGGTCTGGGGTCTGTATTAGTTTAGGGGTCTGGTCTGGGGTCTGTATTAGTTTAGGGGTCTGTATTAGTTTTGGGGTCTGGTCTGGGTCTGTATTAGTTTAGGGGTCTGGGGTCTGTATTAGTTTAGGAGTCTGGTCTGGGCTCTGTATTAGTTTAGGGGTTCGGTCTGGGGTCTGTATTAGTTTAGGGGTTCGGTCTGGGGTCTGTATTAGTTTAGGGGTCGGGTCTGGGGTCTGTATTAGTTTAGGGGTCTGGCCTGGGGTCTGTATTAGTTTAGGGGTCTGGTCTGGGGTCTGTATTAGTTTAGGGGTCGGGTCTGGGGTCTGTATTAGTTTAGGGGTCTGGCCTGGGGTCTTTATTAGTTTAGGGGTCGGGTCTGGGGTCTGTATTAGCTTAGGGGTCTGGTGTGGGGTCTGTATTAGTTTAGGGGTCTGGTCTGGGGTCTGTATTAGTTTAGGGGTCTGTATTAGTTTTGGGGTTCGGTCTGGGGTCTGTATTAGTTTAGGGGTCTGGGGTCTGTATTAGTTTAGGAGTCTGGTCTGGGCTCTGTATTAGTTTAGGGGTTCGGTCTGGGGTCTGTATTAGTTTAGGGGTTCGGTCTGGGGTCTGTATTAGTTTAGGGGTCGGGTCTGGGGTCTGTATTAGTTTAGGGGTCTGGTCTGGGGTCTGTATTAGTTTAGGGGTCTGGTCTGGGGTCTGTATTAGTTTAGGGGTCGGGTCTGGGGTCTGTATTAGTTTAGGGGTCTGGCCTGGAGTCTTTATTAGTTTAGGGGTCGGGTCTGGGGTCTGTATTAGCTTAGGGGTCTGGTGTGGGGTCTGTATTAGTTTAGGAGGTCTGGTCTGCGGTCTGTATTAGATTAGGGGTCTGGTGTGGGGGTCTGTATTAGTTTAGGGGTCTGGTCTGCAGTCTGTTTTAGATAAGGGGTCTGAATAAGGGGTCTGTACTAGTTTGTAGGTCTGGGGTCTGTATTAGATGAGGGGTCTGGTCTGGGGTCTGTATTAGTTTAGGGGTCTGGTCTGGGGTCTGTATTAGTTTAGGGGTCTGGTCTGGGGTCTGTATTAGATTAGGGGTCTGGTCTGGGATCTGTATTAGTTTAGGGGTCTGGGGTCTGTATTAGTTTAGGGGTCAGGTCTGGGGTCTGTACTTGTTTATGGGTCTGGGGCCTGTATTAGTGTAGGGGTCAGGTTGTGGGTCTTATAGTTTAGGGGTCTGGTCTGTATTTAGGGGTCGGGGGTCTATATTAGTTTAGGGGTCTGTATTAGTTTAGGGGTCTGGTCTGTGGTCTGTATTAGTTTAGGGGTCTGGTCTGGGATCTGTATTAGTTTAGGGGTCTGGGGTCTATATAAGTTTAGGGGTCTGGTCTGGGGTCTGTATTAGTTTAGGGGTCTAGGATCTGTATTACGTTAGGGGTCTGGTCTGGGGTCTGTGTTAGATTAGGGGCCTGGTCTGGGATCTGTATTTGTTTTGGGGTCTGGTCTGGGGTCTGTATTAGTTTAGGGGTTTGGGGTCTGTATTAGTTTAGGGATCTGGTCTGGGATCTGTATTAGTTTAGGGGTCTGGGGTCTATATAAGTTTAGGGGTCTGGTCTGGGGTCTGTATTAGTTTAGGGGTCTAGGATCTGTATTACTTTAGGGTTCTGGTCTGGGGTCTGTATTAGATTAGGGGCCTGGTCTGGGATCTGTATTTGTTTTTGGGGTCTGGTCTGGGGTCTGTATTAGTTTAGGGGTTTGGGGTCTGTATTAGTTTAGGGGTCAGGTCTGGGGTCTGTACTTGTTTATGGGTCTGGGGTCTGTAGTAGTGTAGGGGTCAGGTCTGGGGTCTGTTAGTTTAGAGGTCTGGGGTCTGTATTAGATTAAGGGTCTGGTCTGGGGTCTGTAATAGTTTAGGGGTCTGGTCTGTATTAGTTTAGGGGTCTGGTCTGCGGTCTGTATTAGATTAGGGATCCGGTCTGCGGTCTGTATTAGATTAGGGGGTCTGTATTAGTTTAGGGGTCTGTATTAGTTTAGGGGTCTGGTCTGCGGTCTGTATTAGTTTAGGGGTCTGGGGTCTGTATTAGTTTAGAAGCCTGGTCTGGGGTCTGTATTAGTTTAGAAGCCTGGTCTGGGGTCTGTATTAGTTTAGAAGCCTGGTCTGGGGTCTGTATTAGTTTAGGGGTCTGGTCTGCAGTCTGTATCAGATTAGGGGTCTGAATTAGTTTAGGGTCTCGTCTAGGGTCTGTACTAGTTTATGGGTCTGGGGTCTGTATTAGTTTAGGGGTCTGGTCTGGGGTCTGTTATAGTTTAGGGGTCTGGTCTGTATTAGTTTAGGGGTCTGGTGTCTGTATTAGTTTAGAAGCCTGGTCTGGGGTCTGTATTAGTTTAGGGGTCTGGTCTGCGGTCTGTATTATATTAGGGTCTGAATTAGTTTAGGGGTCTCGTCTGGGGTCTGTACTAGTTTATGGGTCTGGAGTCTATATTAGTTTAGGGGTCTGGGGTCTATATTAGTTTAGGGGTCTGGTCTGGGATCTGTATTAGTTTAGGGGTCTTGTCTGGGGTCTGTACTTATTTATGGGTCTGGGGTCTGTATTAGTGTAGGGGTCAGGTCTGGGGTCTGTTAGTTTAGGGGTCTAAGTCTATTAGTTTAGGGGTCTGGTCTGTATTAGTTTAGGGGTCTGGGTTCTGTATTTGTTTAGGAGTCTGTTCTGGGGTCTGTATTAGTTTAGGGGCTGGTCTAGGGTCTGTATTAGTTTAGGGGTCTGGTCTGGGGTCTTTATTAGTTTATCTTATTGATTGTAAGCCCTCGCGGACAGGGTCCTCTTCCCCATGTATCAGTCTGTCATCTGCCTTCATGTAATGTGTTTTGATCTTGTAATGTTCTTGTTTGTTACCCCTGTCACCTGTATAGCGCTCTGGAATTAAGTGCGCTTTATAAATAAATAATAATAATAACTAGAAAATGTACCCGGCGCTGCCTGGGTATAAAGTGTCAGTGTGCTAATTAGATTTATTCTAAGGTGCCCAGGAGGCCAATCTATATCCTTGTTTTTTTTGTTTAAGGGGATATCGCCAGTAGTCCTATACGTCCCTATATACCTGACAGTTCTGCACTGTTTATGTAAATTGTAGCTTATGCACATTAGAAATAAACCAAAAACTTCAAACATCCATCCTGTATACCTGTAGTGTATAGTTGGGGGGGGGGCTGTATACCTGTAATGTATAGTTGAAGGGGTCCTGTATACCTGTCGTGTGTAGTTGGGGTGGGGGCTGTATACCTGTAGTGTATTGTTGAGGGAGGTCCTGTATACCAGTAGTGTATAATTGGGGGGGGGGGGCTGTATATCTGTACTGTATAGTTTGGGAAGTACTGTATACCTGCAGTGTAGCTGGTAGACGTCCTGTATACCTGTACTGTATAGTTGGGAGTCCTGAATACCTGTAATATATAGTTGGTGAAGGTGCTGTATACCTGTAATGTATAGTTGATGGAGGTCTTCTATACCTGTAGTTTATAGTTTAAGGGTCCTGGATACCTGTAGTGTATAGTTGGTGAAGGTCTTGTATACCTGTAGTATATAGTTTGGGGGTCCTGTGTACCTGTAGTTTATAGTTAGTAGAGGTCTTGTATACCTGTAGTGTAAAGTTTGGGGGTCTTGTATACCTGTAGTATAAAGTTGGTGGAGGTGCTGTATACCTGTAGTCTATAGTTGGCGGAGGTCCTGTATACCTGTAGTGTATATTTTTGGGGTCCTGTATACCTGTAGTCTATAGTTGGCGGAGGTCCTGTATACCTGTAGTGTATAGTTTTAGGGTCCTGTATACCTGTAGTGTATAGTTGGTGGATGTCCTGTATACTTAGAGTGTATAGTTTTGGGTTCCCGTATACTTGTATTGTAGAGTTTTGGGTCCTGTATACCTGTAGTATATATTTAGTTGAGGTCCTGTATACCTGTAGTGTATAGTTTTAGGGTCCTGTATACCTGTAGTGTATAGTTTGGGGTCCTTTATACCTGTAGTATAGAGTTGGTGGAGGTGCTGTATACCTGTAGTATAGAGTTGGTGGACATCTTGTATACCTGTAGTATATAGTTGGTGGAGTTCCTGTATACCAGTAGTGTATAGTTTTGGGGCCCTGTAAACCTGTAGTGTATAGCTTGGGGTCCTGTATACCTGTAGTATAGAGTTGGTGGGGGTGCTGTATACCTGTAGTGTATAGTTTTGAGTTCCTGTATACCTGTAGTGTATAGTTTGGGGTCCTGTATACCTGTAGTATATAGTTGATGGAGGTCCTGTATACTTGTAGTGTATACTTTTGGGGTCCTGTATACCTGTAGTGTATACTTTTGGGGTCCTGTATACCTGTAGTGTTCTGTAGTATATAGTTCAGGGGTCCTGCATACCTGTACTGTATAGTTTGAGGGTCCTGTATACCTGTAGTATAGAGTTGGTGGAGGTGCTTTATACTTGTAGTATAGTTACATAGTTAATACGGTTGAAAAAAGACATCCATGTCCATCAAGTTCAACCAAGGAGGGGATGGATACAGGGAAGGGGGAGGGGTGATAGGTTCTATACATACAGGGAAGGGGGAGGGGGGATAGGTTCTATATATATATGCATTTATATTATTTTGCTCTAAGAACTTGTCTAGGCCGGTTTTGAAGCCCTCCACTGTTTTTTGCTGTGACCAGATCCTGTGGTAGACTGTTCCACAGATTCACAGTTCTCATGGTAAAGAAGACTTGTCGCCTCCGGAGGTTGAACCGTTTTTTTCTCCAGGCGGAGGCCGTGCCCTCTTGTCCTTTGAGGGGGTTTTACCTGGAACATCTTTTCCCCCATATCTCTTGTAGGGGCCATTTATATATGTAAATAAGTTAATCATATCTCCCCTTAACGTCTCTTCTCCAGACTAAACAAATTCAACTCTCTTAATCTCTCCTCATAACTAAGATGCTCCATTCCCCTTATTAGTTTAGTTGCCCGTCTTTGTACCCTCTCCAGCTCTAGAACATCCTTTTTATGAATCGGGTTCCAAAACTGGACGGCATACTCCAGATGGGGCCGCACCAAAGCTTTATAGAGCGGTAATATTATATCCCTGTCCCCAGAGTCCAGGCCTGGTATATACATGACAATATCCTGCTGGCCTTAGAAGCAGCTGGCTGACATTGTGTGCTGTTCTGTAGTCTATTATCTACAAGTACACCCAGATCCTTCTCCATCAGCGACTCTCCCAGAGTAACTCCCCCCAGGACATATGATGCATGCGGGTTATTAGTACCCAGGTGCATAACTTTACATTTATCCACATTGAACCTCATTTGCCAAGTGGACGCCCAAACACTCAGTGTGTCTAAGTCATCCTGTAACATCTGCACATCCTCCATAGACTGTACTACAAATCCTGTAACATCTGCCCATCCTCCATAGACTGTACTGTACTACAAAGCCTGTAACATCTGCACATCCTCCATAGACTGTACCAGCGGCGTAGCTAGGATTCACGGGACCCCATAGCAAAATTTTTTAAGGCCCCCTCCCCATATTTTTCGCTTTATAGGACGCGCCTTTTGATAAGACGCACCCCTGATTTTAGGGGGGAAAATAGAAAAAAAATATTTTGCTTATTGTCACAGTTTGGAGATAGCAGCAGTGTAATTGGTGCCAATCCCCCCATATAGTGCCCCACATAGTAGCCAATGCCCCCATAATATAGTGCTCCCCATATAGTAGCCAATGCCCCCACATAGTGCCCCTACATAGTGGCCAATGCCCCCACATAGTAGCCAATGCCCCCATATAGTAGCCAATGCCCCCACATAGTAGCCAATGCCCCCATATAGTGCCCCCCATATAGTAGCCAATGCCCCCATAAATCTGTGCCCCCCATATAGTAGCCAATGCCCCATATAGTGCCCCCCATATAGTAGCCAATGCCCCATATAGTAGCCAAATACCCCCCATAGTAGCCAATGCCCCCATATAGTGCCCCCCATATAGTAGCCAATGCCCCCATACAGTAGCCAATGCCGCCATATATAGTAGCCAATGCCCCCATAAACGTGCCCCCATAGAAACAGTGCCCCCATAGTAGCCAGTGCCCCCATACAGTGCCCCCATAGAAGACAGTGCCCCATAGTAGCCAATGCCCCCAGACAGTAGCCAATGCCCCATATAGTGCCCCCATAGTAGCCCCCCTGCGACAGAAAAACAACAAACAGGCTACTCACCTGTCCGCCGGCCCCAGCAGCTCCTCTCCCGACACTCCGGTCTCCCGTCATCCTCATCTGCCGCTGCAGAACACTTCCGGGACACAGGCAGCGTCTCTGTACCCCGCTGCCTGTGCCGGAGGATGACGGGAGACCGAGTGTCGGGAGAGGAGCTGCTGGGCCGGCGGACAGGTGAGTAGGACAGCTATCCCCCTCCGCCTGCCCAGCCCGCCCCCTCCATCGCCGCTTAGCCGATCAGGAGCCCAGGAAAGTGGCTGCTCATTGCACTTTTCCCGGGCTTCTGATCGGCTCAGCTGAGCGGCGATAGAAGGGGCGTGCGGGGGGATGGCTCAGGGCCGCTCACTATGCATATGCATAGTGAGCGGCAATACAGGGGGCGGGGGCATGTTTTAATGCGGGGGCCCGGGCCCCCTGAACCCCCGGGCCCCATAGCGACGGCGTACCCTGCCCCCATGGTAGCTACGCCAGTGGACTGTACTGTACTACAAAGCCTGTAACCTCTGCACATCCTCCATAGACTGTACTGTACTACAAAGCTTGGTGTCATCTGCAAAGATAGAAACATTGCTGTTAATTCCATTCTCAATATCATTAATAAACAAGTTAAACAGAATAGGGCCCAGTACCTGACCCTTGGGTACACCACTTATTACCGGGGACCATTCAGAGTAGGAATCATTGGACCACCACTCTCTGGGTACGATTATTAAGCCAGTTTTCAATCCCGTTACACATAAACTTTCCAAACAAATAGACTTTAACTTACCATCAGACTCCTGAGGAACTGTGTCAAACGCTTTTTGCAAAATCCAGGTACACGATATCCACAGCCGCGCCACCATCCAGGCTTCTACTTACCTCTTCATAGAAACTAAGGTTGTTTGACAACTTCTGTCCTTAGTAAAACCATGCTGTTATCACTTATAATACTATTACCACTACATATTCCTGGATGTAGTCCCTTATAAGCCCCCCAAATAGTTTCCCCCCACATGGACGTAAGCTTACAGGTCTATAGTTACCTGGGAAGTTCGAGAGCCCTTTTTGAAGATCGGTATTACATTTGCCTTAACGCCAGTCCCCGTGGCACAATACCAGTAAGCAAAGAATCACGGAATATTTCATACAAGGTAGAGAAATTACAGAACTGAGTTCCCTAAGAACTCTGGGGTGTAATCCCATCAGGCCCTGGAGCTTTGGTTACATTGAGTTGTTTAATTTATCTTGAACTGGTGGAGGTCCTGTATACCTGTAGTGTATAGTTTTGGGGTCCCTGTATACCTGTAGTATATAGTTGGTGGAGTTCCTGTATAGCCTTTAGTGTATAGTTTTGGGTCCTGTATACCTGTAGTATAGAGTTGGTGAGGGTGCTGTATACCTGTGGTATATAGTTGGTGGAGGTCCTGTATACCTGTAGTGTATAGTTTTGGGTCCTGTATACCTGTAGTATATAGTTGGTGGAGGTCCTGTATACCTGTAGTATATAGCTGGTGGAGGTCCCGTTCACCGCTGTAGTGTACAGTTTTGGTGTCTGTATACCTGCAGGTCGTATTTACCATTAGGCACTCGTGGTCTGCCTAGGGCAGCACCTTGCATTGGGCAGCACCAGGGAGCAGGCGAAGGAAGCAACTTTTTTATTTTTTTTTATTTTTCAAGTCTTTCCACCTCCCGTTCAGACTTGCCAGAAAATCTAGTGTCTTTTCGAAGGGGTATGGTAGTATTGGTCAGGTCTGGTGTGGCGGGTGTTATCCAGTCACAGTATGGCGGTATTGGTGCAGGTCTGGTGTGGTGGTGTTATCCAGTCACAGTATGGCGGTATTGTCGGGTCTGGTATGGCAGTGTTATCCAGTCACAGTATGGCGTATTGGTCAGGTCTGGTGGTGGCGGTGTTATCCATCACAGTATGGCGGTATTGGTCAGGTTCTGGTGTGGTGGTGTTATCCAGTCACAGTATGGCGTGTATTGGTCGGGTCTGGTATGGCAGTGTTATCCGTCACAGTATGGTGGTATTGGTCAGATCTGGTATGGTGGTGTTATCCAGTCACAGTGTGGCGGTATTGGTCAGGTCTGGTATGGCAGTGTTATCCCAGTCACAGTATGGTGGTATTGGTCAGGTCTGGTATGGCAGTTGTTATCCAGTCACAGTATGGCGGTATTGGTCACATCTGGTATGGCAGTGTATCCAGTCACAGTATGGCGGTATTGGGTCAGGTCTGGTATGGCGGTGTTATCCGTTCAAAGTGTGGCGGTATTGGTCAGGTCTGGTATAGCGGTGTTATCCAGTCACAGTGTGGCGGTATTGGTCAGGTCTGGTGTGGCAGTGTTATCCAGTCACAGTATGGCGGTATTGGTCAGGTCTAGTATGACAGTGTTATCCAGTCACAGTATGGTAGTATTGGTCAGGTCTGGTATAGTGGTGTTACCCAGTCACAGTATGGTGGTATTGGTCAGGTCTGGTGTGGTGGTGTTATCCAGTCACAGTATGGTGGTATTGGTCAGGTCTGGCGGTGTTATCCAGTCACAGTATGGCGGTATTGGTCAGGTCTGGTATGGGGGTGTTATCCATTCACAGTATGGTGGCATTGGTCAGGTCTGGGGGTGTTATCCAGTCACAGTATGGAGGTATTGGTCAGGTCTTATATGGTGGTGTTAAATGTGACCTCTGGACCTATTATCTACCAATCATGATGCTAATTGGTGAGTGAGGATGGGGCGTCCTCATGTTTAGTGCTTAGGGCAGCAGCAGCTGGTAATACTGTCCTGTGTACATGTACTGTATAGATGGAGTAGGGGTCCTGTATACCTGTAGTGCCCTGTATACATGTACTATATAGATGGAGTAGGGGGGGGCCTGTATACATGTACTGTATAGATGGAGCAGAGGGCCCTGTATACATGTACTGTATAGATGGAGTAGGGGGGCCCTGTATACATGTTACTGTATAGATGGAGTAGGGGGTCCTGTATATACATGTACTGTATAGATGGAGTAGGGGGTCCTGTATATACATGTACTGTATAGATGAGTAGGGGGTCCTGTATATACCTGTACTGTATAGATGGAGTAGGGGGTCCTGTATACATGTACTGTATAGATGGAGTAGGGGTCTACCAGTTATTACTGTGGATGTTGTGAGGCAGCTTCCCTAGCAACCACAGCTCCCTGTGAAAATGAAAGTAGTAATCCTATTGGTTGCTAGGCTCCCATTGCTGTTTCTCCTGGCAGCTGCAGCTAATTATATCACCTGTGTGTGCAGTGTGGAGATTTTCCCATTCATCTCTATTGGGGGGGGTTCTGAATCCCCCTCCCCTCCTGTACATCTGGCGGGGACAGGACCTTTGCTCTAACCTTCCTGGACACCCTATGTATCTGTGTGCCAAATTTTGGGGTCAAACGGTTCAGGGGTTTGGAAGTCTATTTGGTACAGACAGACAGACTTTCATTTTTATGATATAGATAATAATAATAATAATAATAATAAATGGGTCTGGTCTGCAGTCTTTATTAGATGAGGGGTCTGAATTAGTTTAGGGGTCTCGTCTGGGGTCTGTACTAGTTTATGGGTCAGGGGTCTGTATTTAGGGGTCTGGTCTGGGGTGTGTATTAGTTTAGGGGTCTGGGATCTGTATTAGTTCAGGGGTCTGGTCTGGGCTCTGTATTAGTTCAGGGGTCTGGTCTGGGGTCTGTATTAGTTTAGGGGTCTGGTCTGGGGTCTGTATTAGTTTAGGGGTCTGAAGTCTGTATTAGTTTAGGGGTCTGGTCTGTGCTCTGTATTAGTTTAGGGGTCTGGTCTGGGCTCTGTAATAGTTTAGGGGTCTGGTCTGGGGTTTGTATTAGTTTAGGGGTCTGGTCTGGGGTCTGTATTTAGGGGTCTGGTCTGAGGTCTGTATTAGTTTAGGGTCTGGTCTGGGGTCTGTATTAGTTTAGAGGTCTGGTCTGGGGCCTGTATTAGTTTAGGGGTCTGGTCTGGGGTCTGTAATAGTTTAGGGGTCTGGTCTGGGGTCTGTAATAGTTTAGGGGTCTGAGGTCTGTATTAGTTTAGGGGTCTGTTCTGGGGTCTGTATTAGTTTAGGGGTCTGGTCTGGGGTCTGTAATAGTTTAGGGGTCTGAGGTCTGTATTAGTGTAGGGGTCTGGTGTCTGTATTAGTTTAGGTGTCTGGTCTGGGGTCTGTATTAGTTTAGGGGTCTGGTCTGGGGTCTGTAATAGTTTAGGGGTGTGGGGTCTGTATTAGTTTAGGGGTCAGGTCTGGGGCCTGTATTAGTTTAGGGGTCTGGTCTTGGGAAGTGTCTGGGGTCCATTTTACTCCATCAGTCATATACAGCACTCGAGAGCATTTTTAGCTTATCTTGCATATTGCTACTTGGGACCAATGAATGCTGGGAAGTGTTGTGAAGCCACTGTCCCCCGTGTATGTTCTCCGATCGCTATCAGGGTGCAGGGTATGTGTATACAGGGGATGCTATGTTGGACTTATTGTAGGGTAACTACAGCCTCCAGGTCAGCCATCCAGTCCTTGTCCCAGAGCGGCCTAGTAGATGGCCCCTATGCCAGGACCCACCCAAAGCTATTGACATCAGGGACAATGGAACACCAAGGAATCTATATGTCTGGCCAGTAGGTTTCCTCCTCCATATTGTTCACAATGTTTCCTGCTGGATCACAGAACCAGGGGGCCCCTTGTGTTTATAAGTTCTTCACCCCCCCCCCCCCCCCCCCCCGGGCCGCTGTATATTTTATTATATATACACATAGTAGCCTCCAGCTGTATTTAGCCTCACTGAGAGGCCATTGTCTACCTCCCATGGAAGCGGCTGGTTGTATTTGCAGAACCTGTGTGCGATGAGTGACGGCGCGGCTCGTGTTTTGCTGTCTGTCTGTCAATCGCCACAAGGTGATGGACGTTGTCATTATTACTGCTGCTCCCCGGCCACACATAGAGACCCGGCAGTCCTGACACCACTGTCCGTCTATACACAGGGGCCATTCACTACTGATCCCACCGTCACCGACCAGCAGCCATAGTGAAGGTTCTTATTGTATGCGTCACCCTGCAACTTGGATTAAACCCATTGGGGTTTATGTTAAAGAAAACTTCATTGCAGCAAACAAACCCCTCCCCAAACACACTTCGTATGGATTAGAGCCGCGGGCAGCGCTGGGTGCACAATATATACCTTTTATGTCATTAGGACTCGAGGACGTAATACAAAGGCAGCCGTACAAGACTAAAATCTATAGCATATAAGAGGCATCACTGCTACCTTTATACCCACCTCAGTGCCCAAGATCTCCCACCCAGAGCCTTATACCCAGTACCACCCACCCCAGAGCCTCAGTGCCCACGTCACCCACCCCAGAGCCTCAGTGCCCAAGATCACCCACCCCAGAGCCTCAGTGCCCAGTACCACCCACCCAGAAGCCTCAGTGCCCACGATCACCCACCCCAGAGCCTCAGTGCCCAAGATCACCCACCCCAGAGCCTTAGTACCCAGTACCACCCACCCCAGAGCCTCAGTGCCCACAATCACCCACCCCAGAAGCCTCAGTGCCCAGTACCACCCACCCACCCAGAGCCTCAGTGCCCACGATCACCCACCCCAGAGCCTCAGTGCCAAGATCACCCACCCCAGAGCCTTAGTACCCAGTACCACCCACCCCAGAGCTCAGTGCCCACAATCACCCACCCCAGAGCCTCAGTGCCCAAGATCACCCACTCCCAGAGCCTCAGTGCCCAGTACCACCCACCCCAAAGCCTAAGTGCCCAGTACCACCACCCACCCCAGAGCCTCAGTGCCCACTACCACCCACCCCAGAGCCTCAGTGCCCACGATCACCCACCCCAGAGCCTCATGCCCAGTACCACCCACCCCAAAGCCTCAGTGCCCAGTACCACCACCCCAGAGCCTCAGTGCCCAGGATCACCCACCTCAGAGCCCACGATCACCCACCCCAGAGCGCCAGTGCCCATTACCACCACCACAGAATCCCCAGAACCTAGAATCAACCCACCCAGAGTCTCAGTACCTAGAATCACCCACCCCAGAGCCTCAGTGCCCATTACCACCCATTTGAGAGCCTCAGTACCCAGGATCACCCACTCCAGAACCTCATTGCCCACAATCACCCACCCCAGAGCCTCAGTGCCCAGTACCACCCACCCCAGAGCCTCAGTGCCCACGATCACCCACCCCAGAGCCTCAGTGCCCAAGATCACCCACCCCAGAGCCTTAGTACCCAGTACCACCCACCCCAGAGCCTCAGTGCCCACAATCACCCACCCCAGAGCCTCAGTGCCCAAGATCACCCACCCCAGAGCCTCAGTGCCCAGTACCACCCACCCCAGAGCCTTAGTGCCCAGTACCACCCACCCCAGAGCCTCAGTGCCCAGTACCACCCACCCCAGAGCCTCAGTGCCCAGTACCACCCACCCCAGAGCCTCAGTGCCCACGATCACCCACCCCAGAGCCTCAGTGCCCAGTACCACCCACCCCAGAGCCTCAGTGCCCAGGATCACCCACCTCAGAGCCCACGATCACCCACCCCAGAGCGTCAGTGCCCATTACCACCCACCACAGATCCCCAGAACCTAGAATCACCCACCCCAGAGTCTCAGTACCTAGAATCACCCACCCCAGAGCCTCAGTGCCCATTACCACCCATTTGAGAGCCTCAGTACCCAGGATCACCCACTCCAGAACCTCATTGCCCAGGATCACCCACTCCAGAACCTCATTACCCAGGATCACCCACCCCAGAGCCTCAGTGCCCAGGATCACCCACCCCAGAGCCTCAGTGCCCAGGATCACCCACTTCAGGGCCTCAGTCCTAAGTATCACCTACCCCAAAGCCTCTGTGCCCAGGACTCCCTGTATCTTGATGTCGCTCATCCTCGTTCTCCACAGTTGAGGTCTCCATTTACCTTGATCACCTCAGGATACTTTCAGGATAAGATGACGTGTGAAGTTTACACATTTTCATTTCACATGGATGGTTCTTCTTTTATTTAGTTGAAAATACACTTGGCACTCCTCTTCCCATCCGCAGAATGCAGTAACCACTACGAGGGTTCACAGATTAATAGTGCTTCCTATTAAAGGGGAACTCCATTCGAAAACTAAAAATCATCTGCAGGCAGGGCTTTACTTAGATGCAGGGAGAGTCGGAGTCAGAGCTAGTTTTGGTTGGAGTCGGAGTTGAAAAAAAAATTGTACCGACTCCGACTCCAGCTTTAAAAAATGTAGAATTGAAGTTTGATATGAATTTTACTCATGAATATATATTATGAGCAACATCCTAATAGGACACTGGCCCTATTACATAAGGGTGGTCGGGGGATATATCAGTAATAGGACACTGGCCCTATTACATAAGGGTGGTCGGGGAATATATCAGTAATAGGACACTGGCCCTATTACATAAGGGTGGTCGGGGAATATATCAGTAATAGGACACTGGCTCTATTAGATAAGGGTGGTCGGGGAATATATCAGTAATAGGACACTGGCCCTATTATATAAGGGTGGTCGGGGGATATATCAGTAATAGGACACTGGCCCTATTACATAAGGGTGGTCGGGGAATATATCAGTAATAGGACACTGGCTCTATTAGATAAGGGTGGTCGGGGAATATACTGGCCCTATTAGATAAGGGTGACCTCTATATCACTGTGTGACCCCTCTCTATATCACTGTGTGACCTCTCTCTATATCACTATGTGTGACCCCTCTATATCACTATGTGTGACCCCTCTCTATATCATTATGTGTGACCCCTCTCTATATCACTATGTGTGACCCCTCTCTATATCACTATGTGTGCCCCTCTCTATATCACTATGTGTGACCCCTCTCTATATCACTGTGTGACCCTCTATATCACTATGTGTGACCCCTCTATATCACTATGTGTGACCCCCTCTCTATATCACTATGTGTGACCCCTCTCTATATCACTATGTGTGACCCCTCTCTATATCACTATGTGTGACCCCTCTATATCACTATGTGTGACCCCTCTCTATATCACTGTGTGATCCCTCTCTATATCACTATGTGTGACCCCTCTCTATATCACTATGTGTGACCCCTCTCTATATCACTGTGTGACCCCTCTATATCACTATGTGTGACCCCTCTATATCACTATGTGTGACCCCTCTATATCGCTATGTGTGACCCCTCTCTATATCACTATGTGTGACCTCTCTCTATATCACTATGTGTGACCCTCTCTATATCACTATGTGTGACCCCTCTCTATATCACTATGTGTGACCCCTCTCTATATCACTATGTGTGACCCCTCTCTATATCACTATGTGTGACCCCTCTCTATCACTATGTGTGACCCCTCTATATATCACTATGTGTGACCCCTTTCTATATCACTATGTGTGACCCCTCTCTATATCACTATGTGTGACCCTTTCTATATCACTATGTGTGACCCCTCTCTATATCACTATGTGTGACCTCTCTATATCACTATGTGTGACCCCTCTCTATATCACTATGTGTGACCTCTCTCTATATCACTATGTGTGACCTCTCTATATCACTATGTGTGACCTCTCTATATCACTATGTGTGACCCCTCTCTATATCACTATGTGTGACCCCTCTATATCACTATGTGTGATCCCTCTCTATATCACTATGTGTGACCCCTCTCTATATCACTGTGTGACCCCTCTCTATATCACTGTGTGTGAACCCTCTCTATATCAAGGTGTGTGACCCCTCTATATCACTATGTGTGACCCCTCTCTCTATATCACTATGTGTGACCTCTCTATATCACTATGTGTGACCCCTCTCTCTATATCACTATGTGTGACCCCCCCCTCTATATCACTATGTGTGACCCCCCTCTATATCACTGTGTGTGACCCCTCTCTATATCACTGTGTGTGACCCCTGTATATCACTATGTGTGACCCCTCTATATCACTATGTGTGACCCCCTCTATATGACTATGTGTGACCCCTCTATATCACTATGTGTAACCCCTCTCTATATCACTGTGTGTGACCCCTCTATATCACTATGTGTGACCCCTCTCTATCACTATGGCTGACCTCTATATTATAGGTATCTGGCATTGTTAGCAGTGTTTCTGTGTGTATGGTTAGAAACATAGAAGATGTCAGCAGGAAAAGCCCCCCTGCTCCATCTAGTCTAGTTGTGAGTAGTTCAGGACATGGAGGCTGGAGACTGGCTGCATCCACTGCACACACAGGAGAAGCTGCTGTATATACAGTATATATTCTCTCAGAAGTCGCCCCAGGATCATGTAGGACATTAGGGAGAAGCTGCTGTATATACAGTATATATTCCCTCAGAAGTTGCCCCAGGATCATGTAGGACATTAGGGAGAAGCTGCTGAGCCGGTGTGATAGATAACCCCCTGGTATATGACCGGACATTTATCAAGGAGCAGGAGTCGGAGTTGGCGCTGCGGCTTACCGACTCCACAGCCCTGCTTAGATGTCCCCATGTCCCTGCAGCGTCACGTCACAGGCTCACTGACCACTGTGGGGCTCCGGTTTTTCCCTTGTTTCGGTGTCGTCAATGACTGCAAGTGTCTCATCTCCGTCACTGACTGGCTGAGCTGGCATTCATAAGCCCGGGTTGTGACATTGCGGAAGAGATCTGGGAGCCTGGCGGGGATATGTGATTGGTAAGGCAGCGCTGCAGGGGCATGGGGAAGAGTAAGCTGCTTATCATGTCCCTGCACCCTCTGCTTGCAGCCGATTTGTCATCTATGTTCAGTTTGCTCCAGAGCTCCCTCTAGAGGTGATTGCTGGGAGGCAGTATATTTATAAAGCAACTGTACATAAAGGGCATTTGTAGCTATGCTAGAAACAGGAGAGAAGACCAGGAAAGACCTCCAGGCAACACATCCCAGGCCAGCCTCTGCAAGTACGGGAGGACTCGGCATCGCAGAAATGGGATTATTATATGATATATGCCCCCCCAACACAGATGTCTCTATTACATTGATAAAGGGTCCTAAGCCATATGAGAGTCCAATGGTAGAATAGCGGAAGGTTCACATGAATATTTTAAGAGGCACAATAGACTACATGGATGAATATGGGAACATGACGTGTCCCTGACAAGTGGATAGATGACCACCTGTGGATCCAGGTCACTGTGGAGTAACAGATGACATCACACAAACATGGCGGCCTCCTCCTTCTGTATTATTGTTTTCCTTTGGAGACGGTAGAACCCTTGGCCGCCAACCATGAGATCACGCGAGTTAGTGGAGCAGAAAATGCCATAGTTACATTCATCTGTCAGATGAATATTCCATCCCAAATCCTTTACATTGATGAATTAGGTGCAGACTTGTGTCCCATTCTTCAGCCGGGAGACCCCATTCCCTGTATCTACCAAACCTGGATCCAACTAGTGACCAGTCATCAGAAGCCTCCTGGGGCGTCCAATGGAAAGATCCTTCAATCTCTCAACACCTGCTGACATCCAGTTGGGTCTTCTGGGACATGTCTATAACTGTAGTCAGCCTGGCAAAAACATGAACTGTGGTCCTACATGGACCCCTAGCCACAGTTCTACGGCCTTTGAAAAATATACAGGGCTTCCTGCCAGCCCCTGACTCAATGGCTCTCATGTGCAGGCCTATGGCTGAGTAATATTGCGTAGGAGACTTGCACATCTGTCAGGCATAATTATTGCACGTCACTCAGAAAGCATCTGTTCCAGACGAGACCCTCATTTATTTGTTCTGTCTCCTCTATACCACGAAGATGTGGACAATCACTGATCACTGGCCGCAAAAACGCACCTCTGGACACTATAACACTTTGGTGCTCCTGACAATATAACACTACAGCTCTGCAGACACTCCTATGTAGTATAATATAACTACTATATTACTATTATATACAAGAATATACTACTATAATACTGCTCCTATACACAAGAATTTAACTACTATAATGAGTGCAGTCGGCACTGCCGGCAATGCTAGCAATGGAGGACGTATGGTAGGGAAACCGACCTGATATGCTTGTACTTGTGGTGCTCTCAGACAAAAGAAACAAAGGTTTGCAATGCAACAACGGGAGAGAGTAGAGACTGGGGCACTCACCGATACTTCCAAGCTTGGAAGTATCAGTGAGTGCCCCGGTCTCTACTCTCTCCCGTTGTTGCATAGCTACTATAATACTGCTCCTATATAGAGGGATATAACTACTATAATACTGCTCCTATATACAAGAATATAACTACTATAATAATGTCCCCTATATACAGGAATATAACTACTATAATACTGCTCCTATATACAGGAATATAACTACTATAATACTGCTCCTATATACAGGGATATAACTACTATATTACTGCTCCTATATACAGGAATATAACTACTATAATACTGCTCCTATATACAAAAATATAACTACTATAATACTGCTCCTATATACAAGAATATAACTACTATAATACTGCCCCCTATATACAGGAATATAACTACTATAATACTGCTCCTATATACAGGAATATAACTACTACTATAATACTGCTTCTATATACAGGAATATAACTACTATAATACTGCTCCTATATACAGGGATATAGCTACTATAATACTGCCCCTATATACAGGAATATAACTACTATAATACTGCTCCTATATACAGGAATATAACTACTGTAATACTGCTCCTATATAGAGGAATATAACTACTATAATACTGCCCCCTATATACAGGAATATAACTACTATAATACTGCTCCTATATACAGGAATATAACCACTATAATACTGCTCCTATATATAATACTGCTCCTATATACAGGAATACAACTACTATAATACTGCCCTATATACAGGAATATAACTACTATAATACTGCTCCTATATACAGGGATATAACTACTATAATACTGCCCTCTATATACAGGGATATAACTACTATAATACTGATCCTATATACAGGGATATAACTACTATAATACTGCTCCTATATACAGGAATATAACTACTATAATACTGCCCCCTATATACAGGAATATAACTACTATAATACTGCTCCTATATACAAGAATATAACTACTATAATACTGCTCCTATATACAGGAATATACTACTATAATACTGCTCCCTATGTACAGGAATATACTACTATAATACTGCTCCTATATACAGGAATATAACTACTATAATACTGCTCCCTATATACAGGAATATAACTACTATAATACTGCTCCTATATACAGGAATATAACTACTATAATACTGCCCCCTATATACAGGAATATAACTACTATAACACTGCTCCTATATACAGGGATATAACTACTATAATACTGCCCCCTATATACAGGAATATAACTACTATAATACTGCTCCTATATACAGGGATATAACTACTATAATACTGCTCCTATATACAGGAATATAACTACTATAATACTGCTCCTATATACAGGAATATAACTACTATAATACTGCTCCTATATACAGGGATATACTACTATAATACTGCTCCTATATACAGGGATATACTACTATAATACTGCTCCTATATACAGGGATATAACTACTATAATACTGCTCCTATATACAGGAATATACTACTATAATACTGCTCCTATATACAGGAATATAACTACTATAATACTGCCCCCTATATACAGGAATATAACTACTATAATACTGCCCCCTATATACAGGAATATAACTACTATAATACTGCCCCCTATATACAGGAATATAACTACTATAATACTGCTCCTATATACAGGAATATAACTACTATAATACTGCTCCTATATACAGGAATATAACTACTATAATACTGCTCCTATATACAGGGATATAACTACTATAATACTGCCTCCTAGGCCTCTTGGACACGTATCTCAGCCGGCAGCTGTATCCACACTTGTTGCTCCTTATGTCCTGTGTGCGGCTGGAGTGGATACATGGGCTTCTCTTTGTCCTCCTTCAGATCCCTCAGATGTTGTATTAATTAGTTAATCCACCATCCCCCTCGGGGGTCTCTTGATGCCGCTGGTAACAGGATCTCTTTACACTTGGTATGTTGATCCTCGCGGCTGTGGACATAGCACACACTTCATGGACCAGAGTGGTCAGATCTGGCTAGTTCTATATTAGGAGTCTGAGGGACTGATGCCAATTGGCTGGCATGTGGTGCTGAAGTGGTCAGATTTCTATTAACACTCCCCCCCAGGCCGGTAATAGGATCCCTGTGTGACCTGCTGCGGCTCTTATCAGCTTTACGCCATTATTCGGACTGTACAAAATCCAGGATCCCTCTATGGACACACATAGGACCATCAGAGGACCATGGCAGAGGACCACCTAGGGCCACTAGGATGCACAAGTGGCCAACAACTGCTCTGGACTTATAGAGGCAGCTTGTCTCCATTGGCTATTGCCATCTGCCAATCCAAAGCCACCAGCACCTATATAAACTATCTCTACCTGCCCCTCCCTGCCTGAGTGTTGTTGCATTCTACTACACGTTGTGAAGGTGTCTGTCTGCTGTTTCTGTTGTATACCCGTGTATCCTGACATCTGCCTGTTCTGCCCGGTCCTCACCTGTACTGTCTGCCTTTCCCATTGCTGACAGATTGCCTGATCTTTCTTGAAGCTGCCTGCCGTGACCCTTCACCTGTCCGACTACAATCCCTGTCTTGTCCCTGGCACTGGCTTGGCTCTCCTGCCTGCTGACCACGTATACTTGGCCTGTTCCCTGAAGCAACCTGGAACAGGATAAAGGGTGAACTCCGCTGGTGGGGTCCAAAGCTAATTTGGTTAAGCAGTTCAACGGCCAACACTTGCTCTCTGGTACATACCACAGAATTATCAGAGGACTCACACTGGACCTCCATTGGACCCAGGGGCGGTCTTGGCATTTCTGGGGCCCCAAGCGAAGTTATGACTGGGTCCCCCCCCCCCTCGACATGCGCTCCACAACAATAGACTGCTGTGTGCTGCCCACAGTAGTATATACCCCTTGTGCGCTGCCGCCAGTAGTATATACCCCTTGTGCGCTGCCGCCAGTAGTATATACCCCTTGTGCGCTGCCGCCAGTAGTATATACCCCTTGTGTGCATTCCCCAGTAGTATATAGACACCTGTGTGTTCCTCCAGTTATGTATATGGACCCCCTTTGTGCTGCCCCAGTTGTATATAGACCCCCTGTGTGCTGCCCCAGTTGTATATAGACCCCCCTGTGTGCTGCGCCCAGTCGTATAGACCCCCTGTGTGCTTCCCCAGTCGTATATACCCCCTGTGTGCTCCTTTACTAGTATATAGATCCCCTGTGTGCTCCCCATTTGTATATAGCCCCCCTGTGTGCTCCCTCAGTGGTATTTAGCCCCCCTGTGTGCTCCTTCACTTGGATATAGACCTCCTGTGTGCTCCCCCACTTGGATATAGACCATTGTGTGCTCCTCCAGTAGTATATAAACCCCCTGTGTGGTTCCCCCAGTAGTATATAGACCCCCTGTGTGCCCCACCAGCAGTATATAGACCCCTGTGTGCTCCTCCAGCAGTATATAGACCCCTTGTGTGCTTCCTCCAGTAGTATACAGACCCCTGTGTGCTCCCCCAGCAGTATAAAGACCCCCTGTGTGCCTCACCAGTAGTATATAGACCCCTGTATGTTCCCCCAGTAGTATATAGACCCAGTGTGTGCCCCACAAGTAGTATATAGACCCCCTGTGTGCCCCACCAGTTGTATATAGACTCCCTGTGTGCTCCCCTAGTAGTATATAGACCCCCTTTGTGCTCCCCCAGTAGTATATAGCCCCCCTTTGTGCTCCCCCACTTGGATATAGACCTCCTGTGTGCTCCCCCAGTTGTATATAGACCCCATTCTGCTGCCCCAAGTAGTATATAGACCCCCTGTGTGCTGCCCCCAGTAGTATATAGACCCCTCTGTGAAGCCCCAGTAGTCTATAGCCCCCCTGTGTACTCCCCCAGTTATATATAGCCCCCCTGTGTGCTCCCCCATTTATATAGACCCCCCACAAGGACAAAGCGGCCACTTGTGACCGCAGGGAAAACACTTTCTGCGGCTACAAGAGTAACTGACAGGAAGGGAGACAATGGCAGCGGCCCTGTCTAGCAGTCTTGAGCACAAGAGCGGGGCGTGGGGCCCCCTGGATGTTGGGGGCCCCAAGCGATTGCTTGGGGTGCTTGGTGCCAAAGACCGCTACTGATTGGACTATCACAAGATCACCATAGGATCATCACATGACCATCACAGGACTCCTATAGGAGCACAACAGGACTCCCAAAGGACCATCACAAGGCCCACTACAGGAATTCCCGCCTAACAACCACAGTGTCACTTTTTCACTTCCTAGATGGATGACAATATGGAGTTTAGTACTATTATATATTCTTTCTCCATGGTATATTGTTGAATATTTGTTGTTGTGATATGATTTTCTCTAATATATGTATATAGTGTGAGGATCAGCTGCACATCTTATATATAAATCATCCCGGCTGGTGTGATGATGTGAGGAGGACACACTGCCACCTACTGGTGTGATGTGGGGAATACACTGCCCCCTGCTGGGGTGATGATGTGTGAAGTTTACACTGCCCCCAGCTGGTGTGATGATGTGTGGAGGACATGCTGCCTTTTTCTGGTGTGATGATGTGAGGAGAATTCACTGCCCCCTGCTGGTGTGATGATGTAGAGGATACACTGCTTCCTGCTGGTGTGATGATGTGGGGAACATACACCATACCTTGCTGGTGTGATGATGACACACTGTCCCCTACATGTGTGATAATGTGAGGAGGACACACTGCCCCGACTGATCTGATGATGTGGGGAGGACACATTGCCCCCTTCTGGTGTGATGAAGTGAGGCGGACACACTGCCCCCTGCTTGTGTGATGATGTGGAGGAAACCCTGCTCCCTTTTGGTGTAATGATGTGGAGGATACACTGCCCTCTGCTGGTGTCATGATGCGGAAGACACACTGCCCCTTGCTGGTATGATGATGTGGGAAGCATACACCAAATCTTGCTGGTGTGATGTGGGGAGGACACACTGCCCCCTGCTGGTGTGATGATGTGAAGAGGATAACTGCCCCCTGCTGATGTGATGATGTGGGGAGGATACACTGCCCCCTTTTGGTGTGATGATGTGGCAAAATACACTGCCCTCTGCAGGTGTGATGATGTGAAGAGTTAATTGTCCCGGCTGTGTGTTTCCTCCTTAGTTGTCCCGGCTGTGGGTCTCCTCCTTAGTTGTCCCGGCTGTGTGTTTCCTCCTTAGTTGTCCCGGCTGGGGGTTTCCTTCTTAGTTGTCCCAGCTGTGGGTTTCCTCCTTAGTTGTCCCGGCTGTGGGTTTCCTCCTTAGTTGTCCCGGCTGTGTGTTTTCTCCTTAGTTGTCCCGGCTGTGGGTTTCCTCCTTAGTTGTCCCGGCTGTGTGTCTCCTCCTTAGTTGTCCCTGCTGTGTGTCTCCTCTCTAGTTGTCCCGGCTGTGGGTTTCCTCCTTAGTTGTCCCGGCTGTGGGTTTCCTCCTTAGTTGTCCCGGCTGGGGGTTTCCTCCTTAGTTGTCCCGGCTGTGGGTTTCCTCCTTAGTTGTCCCGGCTGTGGGTTTCCTCCTTAGGTGTCCCGGCTGGGGTTTCCTCCTTAGGTGTCCCGGCTGGGGGTTTCCTCCTTAGTTGTCCCGGCTGTGGATTTCCTCCTTAGTTGTCCCGGCTGTGGGTTTTTTCCTTAGCTGTCCCGGCTCTGGGTTTCCTCCTTAGTTGTCCCGGCTGTGGGTTTCCTCCTTAATTGTCCCGGCTGTGGGTTTCCTCCTTAGTTGTCCCGGCTGTGTGTTTCCTCCTTAGTTGTCCCGGCTGTGGGTTTCCTCCTTAGTTGTCCCGGCTGGGGGTTTCCTCCTTAGTTGTCCCGGCTGGGGGTTTCCTCCTTAGTTGTCCCGGCTGTGTGTTTCCTCCTTAGTTGTCCCGGCTGTGGGTTTCCTCCTTAGTTTTCCCGGCTAGGGGTTTCCTCCATAGTTGTCCCGGCTGTGGGTTTCCTCCTTAGTTGTCCCGGCTCTGGGTTTCCTCCTTAGTTGTCCCGGCTCTGGGTTTCATCCTTAGCTGTCCCGGCTCTGGGTTTCCTCCTTAGCTGTCCCGGCTGGGGGTTTCCTCCTTAGTTGTCCCGGCTGTGGGTTTCCTCCTTAGTTGTCCCGGCTGTGGGTTTCCTCCTTAGTTGTCCCGGGTCTGGGTTTCCTCCTTAGCTGTCCCGGCTCTGGGTTTCCTCCTTAGTTGTCCCGGCTGGGGGTTTCCTCCTTAGTTGTCCCGGCTGTGGGTTTCCTCCTTAGTTGTCCCGGCTGTGGGTTTCCTCCTTAGTTGTCCCGGCTGTGTGTTTCCTCCTTAGTTGTCCCGGCTGTGTGTTTCCTCCATAGTTGTCCCGGCTGTGGGTTTCCTCCTTAGTTGTCCCGGCTCTGGGTTTCCTCCTTAGTTGTCCCGGCTCTGGGTTTCATCCTTAGCTGTCCCGGCTCTGGGTTTCCTCCTTAGCTGTCCCGGCTGGGGGTTTCCTCCTTAGTTGTCCCGGCTGTGGGTTTCCTCCTTAGTTGTCCCGGCTGTGGGTTTCCTCCTTAGTTGTCACGGCTCTGGGTTTCCTCCTTAGCTGTCCCGGCTCTGGGTTTCCTCCTTAGTTGTCCCGGCTGGGGGTTTCCTCCTTAGTTGTCCCGGCTGGGGGTTTCCTCCTTGGTTGTCCCGGCTGTGGGTTTCCTCCTTAGTTGTCCCGGCTGTGGGTTTCCTCCTTAGTTGTCCCGGCTGTGGGTTTCCTCCATAGTTGTCCCGGCTGTGGGTTTCCTCCTTAGTTGTCCCGGCTCTGGGTTTCCTCCTTAGTTGTCCCGGCTCTGGGTTTCATCCTTAGCTGTCCCGGCTCTGGGTTTCTTCATTAGCTGTCCCGGCTGGGGGTTTCCTCCTTAGTTGTCCCGGCTGTGGGTTTCCTCCTTAGTTGTCCCGGCTGTGGGTTTCCTCCTTAGTTGTCCCGGCTGTGGGTTTCCTCCTTAGGTGTCCCGGCTGGGGGTTTCCTCCTTAGTTGTCCCGGCTGTGGATTTCCTCCTTAGTTGTCCCGGCTGTGGGTTTTTTCCTTAGTTGTCCCGGCTCTGGGTTTCATCCTTAGCTGTCCCGGCTCTGGGTTTCCTCCTTAGCTGTCCCGGCTGGGGGTTTCCTCCTTAGTTGTCCCGGCTGTGGGTTTCCTCCTTAGTTGTCCCGGCTGTGGTTTTCCTCCTTAGTTGTCCCGGCTCTGGGTTTCCTCCTTAGCTGTCCCGGCTCTGGGTTTCCTCCTTAGTTGTCCCGGCTGGGGGTTTCCTCCTTAGTTGTCCCGGCTGGGGGTTTCCTCCTTAGTTGTCCCGGCTGTGGGTTTCCTCCTTAGTTGTCCCGGCTGTGGGTTTCCTCCTTAGTTGTCCCGGCTGTGGGTTTCCTCCATAGTTGTCCCGGCTGTGGGTTTCCTCCTTAGTTGTCCCGGCTCTGGGTTTCCTCCTTAGTTGTCCCGGCTCTGGGTTTCATCCTTAGCTGTCCCGTCTCTGGGTTTCCTCATTAGCTGTCCCGGCTGGGGGTTTCCTCCTTAGTTGTCCCGGCTGTGGGTTTCCTCCTTAGTTGTCCCGGCTGTGGGTTTCCTCCTTAGTTGTCCCGGCTGTGGATTTCCTCCTTAGTTGTCCCGGCTGTGGGTTTCCTCCTTAGCTGTCCCGGCTGTGGGTTTCCTCCTTAGTTGTCCCGGCTCTGGGTTTCCTCCTTAGTTGTCCCGGCTCTGGGTTTCATCCTTAGCTGTCCCGGCTCTGGGTTTCCTCCTTAGCTGTCCCGGCTGGGGGTTTCCTCCTTAGTTGTCCCGGCTGTGGGTTTCCTCCTTAGTTGTCCCGGCTGTGGGTTTCCTCCTTAGTTGTCCCGGCTGTGGGTTTCCTCCTTAGTTGTCCCGGCTGTGGGTTTCCTCCTTAGTTGTCCCGGCTGTGGGTTTCCTCCTTAGCTGTCCCGGCTCTGGGTTTCCTCCTTAGCTGTCCCGGCTGTGGGTTTCCTCCTTAATTGTCCCGGCTGTGGGTTTCCTCCTTAGTTGTCCCGGCTGTGTGTTTCCTCCTTAGTTGTCCCGGCTGTGTGTTTCCTCCTTAGTTGTCCCGGCTGTGGGTCTCCTCCTTAGTTGTCCCGGCTGTGTGTTTCCTTCTTAGTTGTCCCGGCTGTGTGTTTCCTCCTTAATTGTCCCGGCTGTGGGTTTCCTCCTTAGTTGTCCCGGCTGGGGGTTTCCTCCTTAGTTGTCCCGGCTGTGGGTTTCCTCCTTAGTTGTCCCGGCTGTGGGTTCCTCCTTAGTTGTCCCGGCTGTGTGTTTCCTCCATAGTTGTCCCGGCTGTGGGTTTCCTCCTTAGTTGTCCCGGCTCTGGGTTTCCTCCTTAGTTGTCCCGGCTCTGGGTTTCATCCTTAGCTGTCCCGGCTCTGGGTTTCCTCCTTAGCTGTCCCGGCTGGGGGTTTCCTCCTTAGTTGTCCCGGCTGTGGGTTTCCTCCTTAGTTGTCCCGGCTGTGGGTTTCCTCCTTAGTTGTCCCGGCTGTGGGTTTCCTCCTTAGTTGTCCCGGCTGTGGGTTTCCTCCTTAGCTGTCCCAGCTGTGGGTTTCCTCCTTAGTTGTCCCGGCTCTGGGTTTCCTCCTTAGTTGTCCCGGCTCTGGGTTTCATCCTTAGCTGTCCCGGCTCTGGGTTTCATCCTTAGCTGTCCCGGCTCTGGGTTTCCTCCTTAGTTGTCCCGGCTGTGGGTTTCCTCCTTAGTTGTCCCGGCTGTGGGTTTCCTCCTTAGTTGTCCCGGCTGTGTGTTTCCTCCTTAGTTGTCCCGGCTGTGTGTCTCCTCCTTAGTTGTCCCGGCTGTGGGTTTCCTCCTTACCTGTCCCGGCTGTGGGTTTCCTCCTTAGTTGTCCCGGCTGTGGGTCTCCTCCTTAGTTGTTCCGGCTGAGGGTCTCCTCCTTAGTTGTCCCGGCTGTGGGTTTCCTCCTTAGTTGTCCCGGCTGTGTGTTTCCTCCTTAGTTGTCCCGGCTGTGTGTTTCCTCCTTAGTTGTCCCAGCTGTGTGTCTCCTTCTTTGTTGTCCCGACTGTGTGTCTCCTCCTTAGTTGTCCCGGCTGTGGGTTTCCTCCTTAGTTGTCCCGGCTGTGTGTCTCCTCCTTAGTTGTCCCGGCTGTGTGTCTCCTCCTTAGTTGTCCCGGCTGTGGGTTTCCTCCTTAGTTGTCCTGGCTGGGGGTTTCCTCCTTAGTTGTCCCGGCTGGGGGTTTCCTCCTTAGGCTCTCAGGGTATGCTGGGAGTTGTAGTCTCTGAGAGGACAACCCTATAATAAATCATGGTGTGCAGAGTCTCCTGGTGGCTGCAATCTGTGGGTGACAACCATCAGCCCTGAAGGTCCAGCAATACATCTGTCTACAGCGGCAGCTACTGTACTACAACTCCCAGCATATCCCGAGGGCTGCAGACTGTCAGTACATGCTGGGAGTCGTAGTGCCTGCAGCTGTTGTAGTTGGGTCCTAGGTGCATTATACACTGGATGCTTTGTGGCATATAAGAATACATAGATCTGTGGGGGCTCAGTGCAGGGAAGTGACCCCAGAACATCACTAATAGGGGATAGGGGAGATGTTGTTGTTCTATCCCCTATTAGTGATGTTCTGGGGTCACTTCCCTGCACTGAGCCCCCACAGATCTATGTATTCTGATCCAGTGTATGTGACCCAACTACAACAGCTGCAGGCACTACAACTCCCAGCATGTACTGACAGTCTGCAGCCCTCAGCATACGCTGGGAGTTGTAGTACCTGCAGCTGTTGTAGTTGGATTCTAGTTTAAAAGTTTGCGCTAGTGTACTGTAGTGACCGCAGGGCTGTGTCAGTACACTACCGCAAACAATACACTGACCCATTTAGACACCAATGGTACACAGGCTCTGCACACTATAGAAGTGATTACAGTGCAGTTACTAATGACTCACAGGTGACGTCTTCTCCGATTGCCGTCGCTCACTTTTTGCTTTCTTCTCCATCTGGCGCAGCCATCATGAAGACTTCTTCGACCACAACTCATCTGCAGGCGGGCAGCTGGGGTGACTGGGGAAGGGAGGCAGCTGGGGGTGACTGGGGAAGGGAGGCAGCTGGGGGGGACTGGGGAAGGGAGGCAGCTGGGGGTGACTGGGGAAGGGAGGCAGCTGGGGGTGACTGGGGAAGGGAGGCAGCTGGGGGTGACTGGGGAAGGGAGGCAGCTAGGGGTAACTGGGGAAGGGAGGCAGCTGGGGGTGACTGGGGAAGGGAGGCAGCTGGGGGTGACTGGGGAAGAGAGGCAGCTGGGGGTGACTGGGGAAGGGAGGCAGCTGGGGGTGACTGGGGAAGGGAGGCAGCTGGGGGTGACAGGGAAAACAGCTGGGGTTATAAGGGGAGGGGGAGAAGCTGGGGAGTAGCTGGGGCGACAGGGGGAGGGGGAGCAGCTAGGGGTGGCAGGGGGAGAAGATGGGAGGGCAGCTGGGGTGGCAGGGGGAGAAGCTGGGGTGACAGAGGGAGAAGCTGGGGAGATGGGGAGCAGCCGGGGCAACAGGGAGAAGCTGGGGAACAGGGGGAGAAGCTAGGGGCAGGGGGAGCAGCTGGGGAACAGGGGGAGCAGCTGGGGCGACAGGGGGGGGGGAGAAGATGGGAGGGCAGCTGTGGTGAAGATGGGAGGGCAGCTGGGGGAGAAAATGGGGGGGCAGGATGGGAGGGCAATTAGGGTTGCAGGGGGAGAAGATGGGAGGGCAGCTAGAGTGGCAGGGGGAGAAGATGGGAGGGCAGCTGGAGTGGCAGGGGAGAAGATGGGAGGGCAGCTGGAGTGGCAGGGGGAGAAGATGGGAGGGCAGCTGGAGTGGCAGGGGGAGAAGATGGGAGGGCAGCTGGGGTTGCAGGGGGAGAAGATGGGGGGTAGCGGGGAGAAGATGGGAGGGCAGCTGGGGTTGCAGGGGGAGAGGATGGGAGGGCAGCTGGGGTTGCAGGGGGAGAGGATGGGAGGGCAGCTGGAGTGGCAGGGGGAGAAGATGGGAGGGCAGGTGGGGTTGCAGGGGGAGAAGATGGGGGGTTTAGCGGGGAGAAGATGGGAGGGCAGGTGGGGTTGCAGGGGGAGAAGATGGGGGGTTTAGCGGGGAGAAGATGGGAGGGCAGCTGGGGTTGCAGGGGGAGAGGATGGGAGGGCAGCTGGGGTGACAGGCAGGGGGGAAGAGGGAGCGTTCGGGGGGCCAAGGGACCAGCCAGGTGGCAGAGGGACCAGCCAGGTGGCAGAGGGACCAGCCAGGTGGCAGAGGGACCTGCCAGGTGGCAGAGGGACCAGCTGGGCTGAAGTAACAGAGACAGGCGAGGAAGGTCCCCCTATGCAGGGCCGGCGTGAGCTTCCGGCACAGACAGCCTGTCACACAGGCCGGAACTTCACAGTGCAGCCCCGCGATGCCCGAACTACTTCCCTGCTCAGCAGGGAGCAGAGGGGACCTTCCCAGCCTGCCTCTGTCCCTGCCGCTCCGCTGATCCCCCGGCCGACCGATCACAAGCCCCCACACACATACACACCACCCGGGCGTGGACGTCGGCGGCGGAGGGGGTAAACAAAATTAAAAAAAAAGTGTCCTGTGGGTGCCGCCCCCCGCAGGGTGCCGCCCTAGGCACTGGACCACGTGTGCCTAGTGGCAAATACGGCCCTGCCTGTATGAGTGTGTATATATCTCCCATTCTGTGTAGGTATACAGCAGTGTATTATATACTTATTATCCTCCTGTATGAGTGTATATATCTCTCCATTCTGTGTAGGTATACAGCAGTGTATTATATACTTATTATCCTCCTCCTGTATGAGTGTGTATATATCTCCATTCTGTGTAGGTGTACAGCAGTGTATTATATACTTATCCTCCTCCTGTATGAGTGTGTATATATCTCCATTCTGTGTAGGTGTACAGCAGTGTATTATATACTTATTATCCTCCTGTATGAGTGTGTATATATCTCTTCACTCTGTGTGGGTATACAGCAGTGTATTATATACTTATTATCCTCCTCCTGTATGAGTGTGTGTATATATCTCCCCTCTGTGTAGGTATACAGCAGTGTATTATATACTTATTATCCTCCTACTGTATGAGTGTGTATATATCTCCCCTCTGTGTAGGTATACAGCAGTGTATTATATACTTATTATCCTCCTCCTGTATGAGTGTGTATATATCTCCCCTCTGTGTAGGTATACAGCAGTGTATTATATACTTATTATCCTCCTGTATGAGTGTGTATATATCTCCCCATTCTGTGTAGGTATACAGCAGTGTATTATATACTTATTATCCTCCTGTATGAGTGTGTATATATCTCTCCATTCTGTGTAGGTATAAAGCAGTGTATTATATACTTATTATCCCCCCCCCCCCCCCCTGTATGAGTGTGTATATATCTCCCCATTCTGTGTAGGTATACAGCAATGTATTATATACTTATTATGCTCCTGTATGAGTGTATATATCTCTCCATTCTGTGTAGGTATACAGCAGTGTATTATATACTTATTATCCTCCTGTATGAGTGTGTATATATCTCCCCATTCTGTGTAGGTATACAGCAGTGTATTATATACTTATTATCCTCCTGTATGAGTGTGTATATATCTCCCCATTCTGTGTAGGTATACAGCAGTGTATTATATACTTATTATCCTCCTGTATGAGTGTGTATATATCCCCCCATTCTGTGTAGGTATACAGCAGTGTATTATATACTTATTATCCTCCTGTATGAGTGTGTATATATCTCTCCATTCTGTGTAGGTATACAGCAGTGTATTATATACTTATTATCCTCCTGTATGAGTGTGTATATATATCTCCATTCTGTGTAGGTATACAGCAGTGTATTATATACTTATTATCCTCCTCCTGTATGAGTGTGTATATATCCCCCATTCTGTGTAGGTATACAGCAGTGTATTATATACTTATTATCCTCCTGTATGAGTGTATATATCTCCCCATTCTGTGTAGGTGACAGAGTAGTAAGGCTGCAGTATCTTGTCGGGTGTCCTCTTCTCCGCAGCCGCCCCTGGCACCCCTCCGCACTGGCATCCTCTTTCCAGCACTCGGCTCGGGGTCTTAAAAGCTTAAAGTCCTTTAATTCAGGAGAATTTCATGGGCCGAGCTTGTGAGGAAAAATCCCTGGAATGAGAGATAATTACTGGGCACTAAGCTGTGTGTCCCGGGTGCGGAGAGAACACACATCTCCAGCCTAATCCCCTTATGGAAAGACCCCGGATCCAATTTTACAAGTGTTGCTGAGATGTCCCCTTATTTACAGGAAATAGTAATGTATCGCTATGAGAGTCGGAGCCCCCCACCAGGCCGGCGCCCCCTCCCTCCGCACCAGCAACCACTTCACGGATCCACATTGAAGTCACTTTCATAGAATCCTCTGAAGATTTCTGCATCTGTTCTCTACAATTCCTCCTTCTGTTCCTAATGAGCACCGGAAAAGGCGGAAAATGTGAAAGCGGGAATTTATGGTGAATTCTACATAAAACTTTGTAACCTGTCCTATCAGGGAGCAAGGCAATGTCCAGTGGTCTGTAGCCCACCATCCTGAGTAATATAGAGGAGAGCAGGAGGAGGGGGATGTAGCTGCAGCATGCTGTGAGTGGGGAGAGAGGGATGCAGCTGCAGCATGCTGTGAGTGCAGAGCAGGGAGAGGGGGATGCAGCTGCAGCATGCTGTGAGTGCGGAGCAGGGAGAGGGGCATGCATTTGCAGTATGCTGTGAGTGGGGAGAAGGGAGAGGGGCATGCAGCTGCAGCATGCAGGGAGAGGGGGTGTGCAGCTGCAGCATGCTGTGAGTGGGAAGAGGGGTATGCAGCTGCAGCATGCTGTGAGTGGGGAGCAGGGAGAGGGGGATGCAGCTGCAGTATGCTTTGAGTGGGGAGAGGGAGATTCAGCTGCAGTATGCTGTGAGTGGAGAACAGGGAAAGGATGATGCAGCCGCAGCATGCGGTAAGTGGGGAGCAGGGAGCGGTGTAGCTGCAGTATGCTCTGAGGGCAGAGCAGGGAGAGGGGGATGCAGCTCCTGCCAGCTGTGAGTGGGGAGCCAGGAGAGGGGGGATGCAGCTGCAGCATGCTGTGATTGGGGAGCAGAGTGAGAGGAAGATGCAACTGCAGCATGCTGTGAGTGGAGAGAGGGGGATGCAGCTGCAGTATGCTGTGAGTGGGGAGCAGGGAGAGGGAGGTGCAGGTGCAGTATGCTGTGAGTGGGGAGCAGGGAGAGGGGGTGCAGCTGCCGCATGCTGTGAGTGGGGAGCAGGGGAAAGGAGGGTGCAGCTGCAGTATGCTGTGAGTGGGGAGCAGGGAGAGGGGGTGCAGCTGCAGCATGCTGTGAGTGGGGAGCAGGGAGTGGGGGATGAAGCTGCAGTATGATGTGAGTGGGGAGAGGGGTATGCAACTGCAGCATGCTGTGAGTAGGGAGAGGGGGATGCAGCTGCAGTATGCTGTGAGTGGGGAGCAGGAAGAGGGGTGCAGCTGAAGCATGCTGTGAGTGGGGAGCAGGGAGAGTGGTGCAGCTGAAGCATGCTGTGAGTGGGGAGCAGGGAGAGGGGTGCAGCTGAATCATGCTGTGAGTGGGGAGCAGGGAGAGTGGTGCAGCTGAAGCATGCTGTGAGTGGGGAGCAGGGAGAGGGGTGCAGCTGAAGCATGCTGTGAGTGGGGAGCAGGGAGAGGGGTGCAGCTGAAGCATGCTGTGAGTGGGGAGTGAGGGATTAATGGTCAAAACTGGTTGTGTGGATGAGGCCTAAGTTATATGACTTGGGGTGATGTCAGGTACTGCAGTCAACACCTCATCTGCCCCTAGTGGTGAATATAGGTAATAAGTGAGACACAAAGAATACCTCCCCCAAAGTCTCCCCCATACACAGTGCACAGACCACCACTTACCATTCTGCTCCTCACTGAGTGGAAAACTACAGAGAACCGGGTCAGAGGTCAGAGCTGTCAGGTCCTCACCCCAGCATGGGACATGCTGTCCTGATCTATGGAAGATGTGTGAGCTCGGGAAACCTGAGAGATGATGGGGGAGACTGGAGCTGCTGATGGGGAGAAGTCATCTGTCAGGACGGGCTGTCACCGGAGCATGGCTGGCACCAGAGTTCTGGCTGTCACCGGAGCATGGCTGGCACCAGAGTTCTGGCTGTCACCGGAGCATGGCTGGCACCAGAGTTCTGGCTGTCACCGGAGCATGGCTGGCACCAGAGTTCTGGCTGTCACTGGAGCATGGCTGGCACCAGAGTTCTGGCTGTCACTGGAGCATGGCTGGCACCAGAGTTTTGGCTGTCACCAAAGTTCAGTTCTGGCTGTCACAGGAGCATGGCTGGCACCAGAGTTCTGGCTGTCACTGGAGCATGGCTGGCACCAGAGTTCTGGCTGTCACTGGAGCATGGCTGGCACCAGAGTTCTGGCTGTCACTGGAGCATGGCTGGCACCAGAGTTCTGGCTGTCACTGGAGCATGGCTGACACTGGAGCATGGCTGGCACCAGAGTTCTGGCTGTCACTGGAGCATGGCTAACACTAGAGTTCTGGCTGTCACTGGAGCATAGCTATGTACTCTGCCAGAACCTGGAGATATCTTCAATAGTGAAGTGTTACTTGTACCTGTTTATAAGCTTCGTCTGACTACCTTCTGCCCGCTGGTATCATCGAACTCTTCTCAGTCGGGTAGTACAAGCCCCAGCCGTGATTATCTGGGTGTAGCTAGGTGTCCGAGTTACCTGCACTGCACGATAGGATACGTAGGCCTTCTGTACTAGCTGCTTTGTCCTACTTAGGCTTGTTCCTCTGTAGTCAGCATACTGTCCTGCTCTGTTCTGACATGTTCCTGGCATGGGTCAGGGTGTTCCTTGGTGACCTCTCCCTTGGGTGTGCTTTACACTGCATAGTAGACAAAGTAGTGGTAGTAAAGGAACTGTTGGACAAACTGCATCTGTACACTTAGGTGACTCGACTCAACTGATCTGACTGACTTCCTCCCACACAAGAGCTAACTGACGCCTCCTACAGGGGGAGAGTGTGGGTAAAGGGTCAGCATAGGAAGAGAGAGAGAAAACACCTCCTATTGGTCAGCAATAAACACATGGTACAACAGAAACATTAACCCATGACCTTCCTCAGCTGTGCATATAAGAACAAACAAATATATAGAACACTGACATCTAGTGGTGAAACCTTAGAATACCTCATCACCACTAAACCTGAAGTGAGCTTTGTGACAGGTGAATAGAACACTAATAGTGGGACACCCCACGGCCCTCCAGCTGTTGCAATACTACATTTTCCATCATGCCTGGACAGCCAAATCCAAAGCTTTATCTGTCCGGGCATGATGGGTGGTTTTGCAGCAGCTGGAGGGCCGCAGTTGTCTTAAGATATATGTGTATACCGGCAGGCTTACACTTACTGTATATTAATAATGCCCCCACCACAAAGTATAATAGTAACCCCACCCTGCACTGTGTCTCCTTTCTGCTTCCTACATTGAAGTTATGCCCCCTTTGCACCCCATAACAGTAGGTTGGTGACTGCAGTATAAGAGATGTAACTGCAGAATAGTGAGTGCAGCTCTGGGGGAAGAGACATGATGTAACTGCAGAATAGTGAGTGCAGCTCTGGAGGATGAGACATAATGTAACAGCAGAATAGTGAGTGCAGCTCTGGGCAAAGAGACATGATGTAACTGCAGAATAGTGAGTGCAGCTCTGGAGGATGAGACATGATGTAACAGCAGAATAGTCAGTGCAGCTCTGGAGGATGAGACATGATGTAACTGCAGAATAGTGAGTGCAGCTCTGGAGGATGAGACATGATGTAACAGCAGAATAGTCAGTGCAGCTCTGGAGGTGACTGGAGTATATCATATAATGTGTTATTATATTATCCAATTAATATATTATATTATCCAGTCTCCTTTGTAGAGGAATCTATTCTGATAGTAACCTGATATGAGGAAATAGCTCCCAGTTTAGTTCCACTGTGTAGCACATAGTGGCCCCAGGCTCCTGGCAGTGTATCGGGCTGGGAGAAGCAGGGCCCCTGCCAGTGTATCGCGCTCCTAGTGCTGAGGGCCCCTGGCAGTGTATTGGGCTGTGAGGAGCAGGGCCCCTGGCAGTGTATTGGGATGTGAGGAGCAGGGCCCCTGGCAGTGTATTAGGATGTGAAAAGCAGGGCCCCTGGCAGTGTATTGGGATGTGGGGAGCAGGGCCCCTGGCAGTGTATTGGGATGTGAGGAGCAGGGCCCCTGGCAGTGTATTGGGATGTGAGGAGCAGGGCCCCTGGCAGTGTATTAGGATGTGAAAAGCAGGGCCCCTGGCAGTGTATTGGGATGTGGGGAGCAGGGCCCCTGGCAGTGTATTGGGATGTGAGGAGCAGGGCCCCTGGCAGTGTATTGGGCTGTGAGGAGCAGGGCCCCTGGCAGTGTATTGGGATGTGGGGAGCAGGGCCCCTGGCAGTGTATTGGGCTGTGAGGAGCAGGGCCCCTGGCAGTGTATTGGGATGTGGGGAGCAGGGCCCCTGGCAGTGTATTGGGATGTAAGGAGCAGGGTGGGGCCCCTGGCAGTGTATAGGGATGTGAGGAGCCGGGCCCCTGGCAGTGTATCACGCTCCTGGTGCTGTGGGCCCCTGGCAGTGTATTGTAATGTGAGGAGCAGGGCCCCTGGCAGTGTAGTGGGATGTGAGGAGCAGGGCCCCTGGCAGTGTACTGGGCTGTGAGGAGCTGGGCCCCTGGCAGTGTATTGGGATGTGGGGAGCAGGGCCCCTGGCAGTGTATTGGGGTGTGAGGAGCAGGGCCCCTGGCAGTGTATTGGGGTGTGAGGAGCAGGGCCCCTGGCAGTGTATTGGGGTGTGAGGAGCAGGGCCCCTGGCAGTGTATTAGGATGTGAGGAGCCGGGCCCCTGGCAGTGTATTAGGATGTGAAAAGCAGGGCCCCTGGCAGTGTATTGGGATGTGAGGAGCAGGGCCCCTGGCAGTGTATTGGGATGTGGGGAGCAGGGCCCCTGGCAGTGTATTGGGATGTGAGGAGCAGGGCCCCTGGCAGTGTATTGGGCTGTGAGGAGCAGGGCCCCTGGCAGTGTATTGGGATGTGGGGAGCAGGGCCCCTGGCAGTGTATTGGGATGTGAGGAGCAGGGCCCCTGGCAGTGTATTGGGCTGTGAGGAGCTGGGCCCCTGGCAGTGTATTGGGATGTGGGGAGCAGGGCCCCTGGCAGTGTATTGGGATGTGAGGAGCAGGGTGGGGCCCCTGGCAGTGTATTGGGATGTGAGGAGCCGGGCCCCTGGCAGTGTATCACGCTCCTGGTGCTGTGGGCCCCTGGCAGTGTATTGGGATGTGAGGAGCAGGGCCCCTGTCAGTGTATTAGGATGTGAGGAGCAGGGCCCCTGGCAGTGTATTGGGGTGTGAGGAGCAGGGCCCCTGGCAGTGTATTGGGGTGTGAGGAGCAGGGCCCCTGTCAGTGTATTGGGATGTGAGGAGCAGGGCCCCTGGCAGTGTATTGGGGTGTGAGGAGCAGGGCCCCTGGCAGTGTATTAGGATGTGAGGAGCAGGGCCCCTGGCAGTGTATTAGGATGTGAGGAGCAGGGCCCCTGGCAGTGTATTGGGATGTGAGGAGCAGGGCCCCTGGCAGTGTATTAGGATGTGAGGAGCCGGGCCCCTGGCAGTGTATTAGGATGTGAAAAGCAGGGCCCCTGGCAGTGTATTGGGATGTGAGGAGCAGGGCCCCTGGCAGTGTATTGGGATGTGAGGAGCAGGGCCCCTGGCAGTGTATTGGGGTGTAAGGAGCAGGGCCCCTGGCAGTGTATTGGGATGTGAGGAGCAGGGCCCCTGGCAGTGTATTGGGGTGTGAGGAGCAGGGCCCCTGGCAGTGTATTGGGATGTGAGGAGCAGGGCCCCTGGCAGTGTATTGGGCTGTGAGGAGCTGGGCCCCTGGCAGTGTATTGGGATGGTGGGAGCAGGGCCCCTGGCAGTGTATTGGGATGTGAGGAGCAGGGTGGGGCCCCTGGCAGTGTATTGGGATGTGAGGAGCAGGGCCCCTGGCAGTGTATCACGCTCCTGGTGCTGTGGGCCCCTGGCAGTGTATTGGGATGTGAGGAGCAGGGCCCCTGGCAGTGTATTGGGATGTGAGGAGCAGGGCCCGTGGCAGTGTATTGGGCTCGGAGGAGCCGGGCTCCTGGCAGTGTATTAGGATGTGAGGAGCAGGGTGGGGCCCCTGGCAGTGTATTGGGATGTGAGGAGCCGGGCCCATGGCAGTGTATTGGGATGTGAGGAGCAGGGCCCCTGGCAGTGTATTGGGCTGGGAGGAGCCGGGCTCCTGGCAGTGTATTAGGATGTGAGGAGCAGGGCCCCTGGCAGTGTATTGGGATGTGAGGAGCAGGGTGGGGCCCCTGGCAGTGTATTGGGGTGTGAGGAGCAGGGCCCCTGGCAGTGTATTGGGGTGTGAGGAGCAGGGCCCCTGGCAGTGTATTAGGATGTGAGGAGCCGGGCCCCTGGCAGTGTATTAGGATGTGAAAAGCAGGGCCCCTGGCAGTGTATTGGGATGTGAGGAGCAGGGCCCCTGGCAGTGTATTGGGATGTGAGGAGCCGGGCCCCTGGCAGTGTATTGGGATGTGAGGAGCAGGGCCCCTGGCAGTGTATTGGGATGTGAGGAGCCGGGCCCCTGGCAGTGTATCGGGCTCCTGGTGCTGTGGGCCCCTGGCAGTGTATTGGGATGTGAGGAGCAGGGCCCTTGGCAGTGTATTGGGATGTGAGGAGCAGGGTGGGGCCCCTGGCAGTGTATTGGGCTGTGAGGGGCAGGGCCCCTGGCAGTGTATTGGGATGTGAGGAGCCGGGCCCCTGGCAGTGTATTGGGATGTGAGGAGCCGGGCCCCTGGCAGTGTATCGGGCTCCTGGTGCTGTGGGCCCCTGGCAGTGTATTGGGATGTGAGGAGCAGGGCCCCTGGCAGTGTATCGGGCTCCTGGTGCTGTGGGCCCCTGGCAGTGTATTGGGATGTGAGGAGCAGGGCCCTTGGCAGTGTATTGGGATGTGAGGAGCAGGGTGGGGCCCCTGGCAGTGTATTGGGCTGTGAGGAGCAGGGCCCCTGGCAGTGTATTGGGATGTGAGGAGCAGGGCCCCTGGGAGTGTAGTGGGATGTGAGGAGCAGGGCCCCTGGGAGTGTAGTGGGATGTGAGGAGTCGGGCCCCTGGCAGTGTATTAGGATGTGAGGAGCAGGGCCCCTGGGATGTGAGGAGCAGGGCCCCTGGGAGTGTAGTGGGATGTGAGGAGCAGGGCCCCTGGCAGTGTATCGGGCTCCTGGTGCTGTGGGCTCAGTGTCCTCTCATGTTCCCCAGTGGGATCTCTCAGTAATGTCAGTGAATTGTGTTTATCTCCTCGCACCCTTGTGTTGAGACTCGTCCTATCATCACCCCATTAATAGAGGCTGAGCCGCTCACGTGTCCCGGCTGCAGAATGTCAGCAGCAGTAGCAGCCTGTCCCTGCAGAAAGTCAGCCTGTGCCCGCAGCCCTGCAGAATATCAGCAGAAGCCTGTGCCTGCAGCCCTGCAGAATATCACCATCAGCAGCCTGTGCCCGCAGCCCTGCAGAATATCAGCAGCAGCAGCAGCCTGTGCCCGCAGCCCTGCAGAATGTCAGCAGCAGCCTGTGCCCGCAGCCCTGCAGAATGTCAGCAGAAGCCTGTGCCTGCAGCCCTGCAGAAAGTCAGCAGCAGCCTGTGCCCGCAGCCCTGCAGAATGTCAGCAGAAGCAGCAGCAGCCTGTGCCCGCAGCCCTGCAGAATGTCAGCAGCAGCAGCAGCAGCCTGTGCCCGCAGCCCTGCAGAATGTCAGCAGCAGCAGCAGCAGCCTGTGCCCGCAGCCCTGCAGAATGTCAGCAGCAGCAGCAGCCTGTGCCCGCAGCCCTGCAGAATGTCAGCAGAAGCCTGTGCCCGCAGCCCTGCAGTATGTCAGCAGCAGCAGCAGCCTGTGCCCGCAGCCCTGCAGAATGTCAGCAGCAGCCTGTGCCCGCAGCCCTGCAGAATGTCAGCAGAAGCAGCCTGTGCCCGCAGCCCTGCAGAATGTCAGCAGCAGCAGCCTGTGCCCGCAGCCCTGCAGAAAGTCAGCAGCAGCCTGTGCCCGCAGCCCTGCAGAATGTCAGCAGAAGCCTGTGCCCGCAGCCCTGCAGAATGTCAGCAGCAGCAGCAGCCTGTGCCCGCAGCCCTGCAGAATGTCAGCAGCAGCCTGTGCCCGCAGCCCTGCAGAATGTCAGCAGCAGCATCCTGTGCCCACGGCCCTGCAGAAAGTCAGCAGCAGCAGCCTGTGCCCGCAGCCCTGCAGAATGTCAGCAGCAGCAGCCTGTGCCCGCAGCCCTGCAGAATGTCAGCAGCAGCAGCCTGTACCCGCAGCCCTGCAGAATGTCAGCAGCAGCAGCCTGTGCCCACGGCCCTGCAGAATGTCAGCAGCAGCAGCAGCCTGTGCCCGCAGCCCTGCAGAATGTCAGCAGCAGCAGCAGCCTGTGCCCGCAGCCCTGCAGAATGTCAGTAGCAGCCTGTGCCCACAGCCCTGCAGAATGTCAGCAGCAGCAGCCTGTGCCCGCAGTCCTGCAGAATGTCAGCAGAAGCAGCCTGTGCCCGAAGCCCTGCAGAATGTCAGCAGCAGCATCCTGTGCCCACGGCCCTGCAGAAAGTCAGCAGCAGCAGCAGCCTGTGCCCGCAGCCCTGCAGAATGTCAGCAGCAGCAGCCTGTGCCCGCAGCCCTGCAGAATGTCAGCAGCAGCAGCCTGTGCCCGCAGCCCTGCAGAATGTCAGCAGCAGCAGCCTGTGCCCACGGCCCTGCACAATGTCAGCAGCAGCAGCAGCCTGTGCCCGCAGCCCTGCAGAATGTCAGCAGCAGCCTGTGCCCGCAGCCCTGCAGAATGTCAGCAGCAGCAGCCTGTGCCCGCAGCCCTGCAGAATGTCAGCAGAAGCAGCCTGTGCCCGCAGCCCTGCAGAATGTCAGCAGCAGCCTGTGCCCGCAGCCCTGCAGAATGTCAGCAGCAGCAGCAGCCTGTGCCCGCAGCCCTGCAGAATGTCAGCAGCAGCCTGTGCCCGCAGCCCTGCAGAATGTCAGCAGCAGCAGCCTGTGCCCGCAGCCCTGCAGAATGTCAGCAGAAGCAGCCTGTGCCCGCAGCCCTGCAGAATGTCAGCAGCAGCCTGTGCCCGCAGCCCTGCAGAATGTCAGCAGCAGCAGCAGCCTGTGCCCGCAGCCCTGCAGAATGTCAGCAGCAGCATCCTGTGCCCACGGCCCTGCAGAAAGTCAGCAGCAGCAGCAGCCTGTGCCCGCAGCCCTGCAGAATGTCAGCAGCAGCCTGTGCCCGCAGCTGCGCTTGGCCGATTAGCAGACGATAGTCATGTGATCTAATAGAACATATCAAAAAACCACAGTCAGCCAGCGTGCACAATGTCAACTGAAACGTCCCGATTATGTCAGCGACCGCCACTGACTTCAATGGGTCTGACAGGTCGGATCTTGCTTCCCCTTGTGAATCGTGTAATACCATCACCATCAGCGGGGCACAGATCCTTGCCCACAGCTCACATGCAGAGGTCAGCGGTGGTGGGGCGCTGTGCAGATAGATGGGGGCACTTTATCACCTAACACCCTCCCACCCCACCCCCAGTGATCCGGTCTCACCCCACTATTAATCGTTCTTCATCCTTTCTATAACAGAACAGGTGACATCTATCAGGGGAACCAAAATCAACTTGATAAATCTGGATCCTTCTGGAAACGTAAACTACACGTGTTCTGCAGGGACCGACGCGTCTTATCTTCTGACCAAAGTTGTTCTTTACTCTGCCCGGCTAGAAATCCAAGTCTCCCCGGTGCCTCGTAGCTGCGATGGCTGCCAGGATTATCATTGCTGCCATTGAACACGTTGGGTAACACTTGATGCCCATAAACTTCTATTGATTTTACAACTGGAAACAATATCCCGGGTCCAGCAGAGCCCGGGGCCCCTCGGCATAGAGGGGGATAGAAACACATTAAGTGCAAATTAATCTTGAAGGGAAAATTGAGGATTTTGGCGTCGCTCAGTGACAGCTGAGACGCGTGATTACAGCTCCGCAGCACAGAGTGTTTTCAATTAATGCCTAATTAAATCAGGGAAGCCGTTTAGTCACAGCTCCCCGGGTTGCGTCCTTCCTCTCGGCCGCTGCATTCCTCCTCTCTATAATCATGGTTCACATCTCGTCCCAGATACACGATCAGTCTCGGAGATGTCATTTAATCGTACATCAATATTTTCCTTCTATTATCCGCCGTGTTGCTTAATTCAATAGAACTCTGTCCATTTCTCTGTCCTGTTTTGTCGGGGAGACGAGATGTTTCTGAAGTCAAGGTCACGCCGCCTCTATTTTCCTTGGTTGTTTGCATTCCTCACTACTGTGGACGACGGGCGAGATGGAGCAAATCAGGAATCTACCAAAGCATAAAACAGGCTCGAAAAGCATCAATATCACCAGCAAAGGGTCAAGCCACCGACTGAGGAGCCATGACACTCGAGGAGGCCGAGTCCTAAGATGGTTCCTCTGTCATTTTGGAGAACCTGATGGAAGACATTGTCCAGGAAGCAGAAAACAACTTCAGCATATGTCCTGCTCCCCGACGCTCCTCTCAGAACCAAGTTGTGTGCGCCAAATGCCCAAACACAATGGCCACTTGGTATCCACCGCCTCTAGTCTCGGAAAGTTCATCCCAGGGCAGAAGTCATAGAGAAGTAGGATCTTCTCTGCCCTCAAACATCCCCTCATATCCTCTAGATCAGACGTGTCAAACTCAGGCCCTCCAGCTGTTTTAAAACTACAATTCCAATCATGCCTGGAAAGCCAAAGCTAAAGCTTTGGCTGTCCAGGCATGATGGGACTTGTAGTTTTGTAACAGCTGGAGGGCCTGAGTTTGACACGTCTGATCTAGATGGTGGAAAAGTAGTATGACAAGTAGACAGTGGCAAAAAAACAAACATATAAGGCACGTATAAGAAACAGGAATAGCAACTCCTATATAGATGAGGGAATGGAGGATGTCACAGCACGATGATGATGGCAGGAATGGAGCAGAGGATGATGAACAGGAATAAGTAAAATGACATACCCCAGCGTCCTATCTGTAATCCTTCCCTGGACTCCAACCTATTACCAGAAAAAATCCTGACTGTCCTTGTAAGTGTCCCTATGGAAACCCTGGGCCCAGCTCTCCCTAGCGGAAACAACCAGGGGACACATGAATCCCTGGGCCCAGCTCTCCCTAGCGGAAACAACCAGGGGACACATGAATCCCTGGGCCCAGCTCTCCCTAGCGGAAACAGCCAGGGGACACATGAAACCCTGGGCCCAGCTCTCCCTAGCGGAAACAGCCAGGGGACACAAAAACCCTGGGCCCAGCTCTCCCTAGCGGAAACAACCAGGGGACACAAAAACCCTGGGCCCAGCTCTCTCTAGGTGAAACAGCCAGGGGACACATGAAACCCTGGGGCCAGCTCTCCCTAGCGGAAACAGCCAGGGGACACATGAAACCCTGGGCCCAGCTCTCCCTAGCGGAAACAGCCAGGGGACACATGAAACCCTGGGCCCAGCTCTCCCTAGCGGAAACAACCAGGGGACACATGAATCCCTGGGCCCAGCTCTCCCTAGCGGAAACAACCAGGGGACACATGAATCCCTGGGCCCAGCTCTCCCTAGCGGAAACAGCCAGGGGACACATGAAACCCTGGGCCCAGCTCTCCCTAGCGGAAACAGCCAGGGGACACAAAAACCCTGGGCCCAGCTCTCCCTAGCGGAAACAACCAGGGGACACAAAAACCCTGGGCCCAGCTCTCTCTAGGTGAAACAGCCAGGGGACACATGAAACCCTGGGGCCAGCTCTCCCTAGCGGAAACAGCCAGGGGACACATGAAACCCTGGGCCCAGCTCTCCCTAGCGGAAACAGCCAGGGGACACATGAAACCTGGGGCCAGCTCTCCCTAGCGGAAACAACCAGGGGACACATGAAACCTGGGGCCAGCTCTTCCTAGCGGAAACAGCCAGGGGACACATGAAACCCTGGGGCCAGCTCTCCCTAGCGGAAACAGCCAGGGGACACATGAAACCTGGGGCCAGCTCTCTCTAGGTGAAACAACCAGGGGACACATGAAACCTGGGGCCAGCTCTTCCTAGCGGAAACAAACAGGGGACACATGAAACCTGGGGCCAGCTCTCTCTAGGTGAAACAACCAGGGGACACATGAAACCTGGGGCCAGCTCTTCCTAGCGGAAACAGCCAGGGGACACATGAAACCCTGGGCCCAGCTCTCCCTAGCGGAAACAGCCAGGGGACACATGAAACCCTGGGCCCAGCTCTCCCTAGCGGAAACAACCAGGGGACACATGAAACCTGGGGCCAGCTCTCTCTAGGTGAAACAACCAGGGGACACATGAAACCCTGGGCCCAGCTCTCCCTAGCGGAAACAACCAGGGGACACATGAAACCCTGGGGCCAGCTCTCCCTAGCGGAAACAAACAGGGGACACATGAAACCCTGGGCCCAGCTCTCCCTAGCGGAAACAACCAGGGGACACATGAAACCCTGGGCCCAGCTCTTCCTAGCGGAAACAAGCAGGGGACACAAAAACCCTGGGCCCAGCTCTTCCTAGCGGAAACAGCCAGGGGACACATGAAACCTGGGGGCAGCTCTCCCTAGCGGAAACATCCAGGGGACACATGAAACCCTGGGCCCAGCTCTCCCTAGCGGAAACAACCAGGGGACACAAAAACCCTGGGCCCAGCTCTCTCTAGCGGAAACAACCAGGGGACACATGGGACAGACGGAACTTCAAGCGAAGGCCATGCGGCAGAAACCGCTTATACGTGTATTCCGCAATGTGAACATACCCTAAGGGTGCTCTTACACAGCGCAACTGATGACTCTGGACGTGGATCATGGCGCCAACACAGGAGATATCCGAGGAACTCAGGAGGGGAGATGTTAATGCTCATCAGGCCGGAAAAGGTCACAAAACCTTCTTTAGAGTCTGGACACCACCGCTCCACTGTCACAGATATATACGGGGACAATGTAATGGAAAATATCAGGAGACCTGTGACCTGAAGAGAAGGTGGGTCATACAACGAGACGACCCGAACACACTACGAAAGGTTACAGGAAAATACAGCTAAAGCTTTCCAATGGCCAAGTCCCAGTCCTGACCTTAATCCCATAGAAATATTGTGTAAGGACCTGAAGTGAGAAGTCTATGGAGGAAATCAGCGACATAGCAAAGCTGAAGCTGTTCTGTACTGAGGAATAGGCTACGATTTGTCCATGTCGATGTCCTGGTATGGTTACCGATTATGTCCAGATGCACAAGGGGGTCACACCTGATAGTGACAGTAAAGGTTCACCTACTTTTATCACTCACTGATATGTGGTCATACATGGATGTGCAGTCAGGGTCTGTACTGTTACGGGGTGGGCTCCATCGCTCACAGACTGACACCCCATCATACAGGAACAGAGAGCGCTCCTGGATTTATAGGCTACACATGTGCTCCGCTGATTCCTCCTGTATTTAACCATGACAGACTTCTCAGCTGAGGGAGATTTACTCCGTATACTCTCCATGTTCCACACGCCTCGGTCGTGACACGCAGCAATGATGTCATCACTGGCTCCTTATATGCAGCGCTCAGCAATTTCTCATCGGCCCCGTCCTCAGATTACACAACATGAAGTTCATCATAACAGATCATGAAACTAAGTGTCCAGAAAAACGCAAATCTATAGATATATCATGGCAGAACAAAGGCCTGTAATAATGGAAACATGATATATGTCACATTGTACGATCCCAGGGATGGAATAACGTAAAGTGGACATTACCACCAAGATACTATAATACTGCTCCCAATATACAGGAATATAACTACGATAATACTGCCCCCTATATAAAGGAATATAACTACTATAATACTGCTCCCTATATACAGGAATATAACTACTATAATACTGCTCCCTATATACAGGGATATAACTACTATAATACTGCTCCCTATATACAGGGATATCACTACTATAATACTGCTCCTATATACAAGAATATAACTACTATAATACTGCTCCTATATACAGGAATATAACTACTATAATACTGCTCCCTATATACAGGGATATAACTACTATAATATGCACAAGCCAAAAAGACAGAAATGGCTGCACATCGCACCCATGGCTGACACGAAAGCTTGTTCAGCTACATTTAAAACCAACATCAGAAGTTAGTATATAATTTGGCCAAACCATATTGCCTCATGTACCACGTGCAGGTCTTCTGATACACATGAGTCCCTAACCAAACCTCATCACTGTGCCGGTCAGCGACCACAATCCCCGCAAAACGTGCGCAAGCAGAGAAGAGGGGCCACGGAATGGCCCTGCAACCCCATTGTCACAGGACCAGACCCAAAAGGGCACCCCAAACCCCGCAGGCGCCACCGGCGGAAAAAGTGGACGCCAAGCAACACAAGTGTGAACAAGCTCTTACCTCTCTCCATTCCTCTGCAGGTAGAATGGGAGAACACTAGGAGATCCTCCCCTTATGTACACAGGTGCTTCCTGCTAATTTGGATCACTACTATAATACTGCTTCCTATATACAGGGATATAACTGCTAAAATACTGCCCCTATATACAGGGATATACTACTATAATACTGCCCCCTATGGATATTCCTGTGTCTCTGGTCCTTGGACCCCCTCAGCGCTGAATTTCCTGATGTGATGGACAGGGATCGGATATCGTCACCGCTATGGGGGGGGGGTAACATTCCCTCTCTCTAATTACTAATTATACCCGGCGGGGGGAGTTTGCTGTAATGTGATCGAGGGGATTTGCGTGGAGATGTGTGTGACAGCGGACAGCTGACTGGTGAGGGGGCTGCCGCAGCTGCTCGCGTCTCGGCCGGCTTAGGTCACTTCTTAGGTGTCACCATTTTAATGCATTTTTGTTTATTCAATCATTTTAGATATGAAGGTTTGTGGGGAGGGGGCGCGGGTCACATGGACAGGTGTCCGGAGACACCAAGCACCAGCTGCACACCCGCTTAATGCAAATCACTATCAATTAACCCCTCCTCTGCTTGCAGCCCGCTCTGTCATGTGACCAGCAGACGCAGGATACAGCCCGTCCGTCCTTCTGGGAAGAACTGGAATGAAAACTTCTGGAAGGTTCCACATTTTGTTTTAGTTCTTTAGACTGTTATAAATCTGTCAGGTAGCGGATTCAGCCTCTGATCTCCGAGAACAATTGATTTATAGGAAAATCTTTACTTGTATATAAAACTGTATAAAGTGACATCAACAGACAGAGCAAAAAATTATTAACCAATAGAGGGCGTAATAATGGAGGCCGGAACAAAAGAGGGTGTAATAATGGAGGCCGAAACAATATAAGGCGGAATAATGAAGGCCGGAACAAAAGAGGGTGTAATAATGGAGGCGGAAAGAATATAAAATGGAATAATGGAGGCGGAAACAATAGAGGGTCAGTACTTGGGCTTCGGTTGAGGTGGGTGATGTTTGGTCAGGTCTGTACTTGGAGGTGGGTGATGTTTGTTCAGGTCAGTACTTGGGCTTTGGTTAAGGTGGGTGATGTTTGGTCAGGTGACGTCCATACTTAAGCTTCGGGTGATGTTTGGTCAGGTCAGTACTTGGGCCTCGGTTGAGGTGGGTGATGTTTGGTCAGGTCAGTACTTGGAGGTGGGTGATGTTTGGTCAGGTCAGTACTTGGGCTTTGGTTAAGGTGGGTGATGTTTGGTCAGGTCAGTACTTTGGCTTTGGTTGAGGTGGGTGATGTTTGGTCAGGTGAGGTTACTACTTGGGCTTTGGTTGAGGTGGGTGATGTTTGGTCAGGTGAGGTCAGTACTTGGGCTTCGGTTGAGGTGGGTGATGTTTGGTCAGGTCAGTACTTGGAGGTGGGTGATGTTTGTTCAGGTCAGTACTTGAGCTTTGGTTCAGGTGGGTGATGTTTGGTCAGGTCAGTACTTGGGCTTTGGTTAAGGTGAGTGATGTTTGGTCAGGTCAGTACTTGGAGGTGGGTGATGTTTGGTCAGGTCAGTACTTGGGCTTTGGTTAAGGTGGGTGATGTTTGGTCAGGTCAGTACTTGGGCTTTGGTTCAGGTGGGTGATGTTTGGTCAGGTCAGTACTTGGGAGGTGGGTGATGTTTGGTCAGGTGAGGTCAGTACTTGGGCTTTGGTAGAGGTGGGTGATGTTTGTTCAGGTCAGTACTTGGGCTTTGGTTAAGTTGGGTGATGTTTGGTCAGGTCAGTACTTGGAGGTGAGTGATGTTTGGTCAGGTCAGTACTTGGGTTTCGGGTGATGTTTGGTCAGGTCAGTAGTTGGGCTTCGGTTGAGGTGGGTGATGTTTGGTGAGGTGAGGTTAGTACTTGGGCTTTGGTTAAGGTGGTGATGTTTGGTCAGGTCAGTACTTGGAGGTGAATGATGTTTGGTCAGGTGAGGTCCGTACTTGGGTTTCGGGTGATGTTTGGTCAGGTCAGTACTTGGGCTTCGGTTGTGGTGGGTGATGTTTGGTCAGGTCAGTACTTGGGCTTCGGTTGAAGTGGGTGATGTTTGGTCAGGTCAGTACTTGGGCTTTGGTTGAGGTGGGTGATGTTTGGTCAGTACAATACTTGGGCTTGCGTGGAGGTGGGTGATGTTTGGTCAGGTGAAGTCCGTACTTGGGCTTTGGGTGATGTTTGGTCAGGTCAGTACTTGGGCTTCGGTTGAGGTGGGTGATGTTTGGTCAGGTTAGTTCTTATGCATGAGTCTAGGTGCAGGTGATGTGGTGAGATCAATACTCAGCTCATGGCAGATGACATTTGGCCAGGTTGTGGTCAGAACAGGTTCGGTTCCTGGATCGTCCTATGGACTGGAATGAGCTGTACTCTTACTTCAGCTAGGACTACCCTCTAAGTCACACTTATGGCTCTCCTGTCCAGGTAATGGCAGAAGAGACACCAGCACCTCCTCAGCACATTGTTTACTCCTTGTGAAACCAGAGCAGTAAGATGGAGGCAGCGAAGGCTGCGCTGACCAACACTCCCAGGAACTCATCAGATTGGTCGGAGATGAGCCGGGGACAGGTTTACAGCCAGCAAGACTGTAATGAGACATTTCCCATAAACAAGACTTGTCCTCGCCTGCGCTGCCTCCCGCTGACATTTATGTGACAGGACATTGTGCCATCAGACACTTCCCACCTCTACTCATCCATAAGTGACAGATATGTGAGCTGCAGTGGAAGCGGCCATCACAACCAGGGGCAGATGTCACCAGAGCTGGTGTCAGCGCCTGAGACACGCTCCCTGTGGCTCCCTTAACCCTCGCTCCCGCTCCCTGCACCCCCCCTTTGCCCCCCTCCCTGTGCCCCCCCCTGGTCCCCGCTCCTTGTGCCTCCCTTGGCCCCCCTCCCCATGCCCCTCTTGGTCCCCGCTCCTTGTGCCTCCCTTGGCCCCCCCTCCCTGTGCCTCCCTTGGCCCCCCTCCTTGTGCCTCCCTTGCCCCCCCCTCCTTGTGCCTCCCTTGGTCCCCCCTCCTTGTGCCTCCCTTGGCCCCCCCTCCCTGTGCCTCCCTTGGCCCCCCTCCTTGTGCCTCCCTTGCCCCCCCCCTCTTTGTGCCTCCCTTGGTCCCCCCTCCTTGTGCCTCCCTTGGTCCCCCCCCCTCCCTGTGCCCCCTTGGCCCTCACACCATTGGCCCCCCTTGGCCCTCACACCATTGGCCCTCGCTTCCTGCGCCTCCCTTGGATCTAGCAATAAACTTTGAGATTCCAATACATCTTAAGCAAGTCATCAAGTCTCTCTAGTGCAGCCTAGGCATCATCCAGTTACAGCGCCCCCTATGGTATATTACATGTATGTATCTTGATATGATCCCACAATAAACAGGATTTAATGATGTATACCTTTAGGGTAATGGCATCCCCAATCCCCTACAATAATACTATAGATCAGTGCTTCTTAATTCCAGTCCTCAGGCCTCACCAACAGGTCATGTTTTGAGGATTTCCTTAGTATTTCACAGGTGATAGAATTATACTCAGTGCATCAGGTATTATCACAGGTATCCTTTGTATGGGAAATCCTCAAAACATGACCTGTTGGTGAGGCCTGAGGACTGGATTTGAGAAGCACTGCTATAGAGTAATGGCCCCGGCACATCCCCTACAATAATACTATAGGGTAATGGGCCCGGCACATCCCCTACAATAATACTATAGAGTAATGGCCCCGGCACATCCCCTACAATAATACTATAGGATAATGGGCCCGGCACATCCCCTACAATAATACTATAGGATAATGGCCCCGGCACATCCCCTACAATAATACTATAGGGTAATGGCCCCGGCACATCCCCTACAATAATACTATAGGGTAATGGCCCCGGCACGTCCCCCATCCCCTACAATAATACTATAAGGTAACAGCCCCGGCACATCCCCTACAATAATACTATAGGCCCGGCACGTCCCCTACAATAATACTATAGGATAATGGCGCTGGCACATCCCCTACAATAATACTATAGGGTAACAGCCCCGGCACATCCCCTACAATAATACTATAGGGTAATGGCCCCGGCACATCCCCTACATCCCCTACAATAATACTATAGGGTAATGGGCCCGGCACATCCCCTACAATAATACTATAGGGTAATGGCCCGGCACATCCCCTACAATAATACTATAGGATAATGGCCCCGGCACATCCCCTACATCCCCTACAATAATACTATAGGGTAATGGGCCCGGCACATCCCCTACAATAATACTATAGGGTAATGGGCCCGGCACATCCCCTACAATAATACTATAGGGTAATGGGCCCGGCACATCCCCTACAATAATACTATAGGGTAATGGCCCCGGCACATCCCCTACAATAATACTATAGGGTAATGGGCCCGGCACATCCCCTACAATAATACTATAGGGTAATGGGCCCGGCACATCCCCTACAATAATACTATAGGATAATAGCCCCGGCACATCCCCTACAATAATACTATAGGGTAATGGGCCCGGCACATCCCCTACAATAATACTATAGGGTAATGGGCCCGGCACATCCCCTACAATAATACTATAGGATAATGGCCCCGGCACATCCCCTACAATAATACTATAGGGTAATGGCCCCGGCACATCCCCTACATCCCCTACAATAATACTATAGAGTAATGGACCCGGCACATCCCCTACAATAATACTATAGGGTAATGGGCCCGGCACATCCCCTACAATAATACTATAGGGTAATGGCCCCGGCACATCCCCTACAATAATACTATAGGGTAATGGCCCCGGCACATCCCCTACAATAATACTATAGGGTAATGGGCCCGGCACATCCCCTACAATAATACTATAGGGTAATGGGCCCGGCACGTCCCCTACAATAATACTATAGGATAATGGGCCCGGCACATCCCCTACAATAATACTATAGGATAATGGCCCCGGCACGTCCCCTACAATAATACTATAGGGTAATGGCCCCGGCACATCCCCTACAATAATACTATAGGATAATGGCCCGGCACATCCCCTACGATGCCCCGGCACATCCCCTACAATAATACTATAGGGTAATGGGCCCGGCACATCCCCTACAATAATACTATAGGATAATGGCCCCGGCACCTCCCCTACAATAATACTATAGGATAATGGCCCCGGCACATCCCCTACAATAATACTATAGGATAATGGCCCCGGCACATCCCCTACAATAATACTATAGGGTAATGGGCCCGGCACATCCCCTACAATAATACTATAGGGTAATGGGCCCGGCACATCCCCTACAATAATACTATAGGATAATGGCGCCGGCACATCCCCTACAATAATACTATAGGGTAATGGCCCCGGCACATCCCCTACAATAATACTATAGGGTAATGGCCCCGGCACGTCCCCCATCCCCTACAATAATACTATAGGATAATGGCCCCGGCACCTCCCCTACAATAATACTATAGGATAATGGCCCCGGCACATCCCCTACAATAATACTATAGGATAATGGCCCCGGCACATCCCCTACAATAATACTATAGGGTAATGGGCCCGGCACATCCCCTACAATAATACTATAGGGTAATGGGCCCGGCACATCCCCTACAATAATACTATAGGATAATGGCGCCGGCACATCCCCTACAATAATACTATAGGGTAATGGCCCCGGCACATCCCCTACAATAATACTATAGGGTAATGGCCCCGGCACGTCCCCTACATCCCCATCGAGTTGATGTCTTACAGACGGGCAGCTGACACAGAGCCGCTCAGGCTGTAGGAGACTTCTTGGGGCTGTTGACGGATCCCGTCATGTTAATGAGGCCCTCAGGGAATTGAGGCTGTTATTGTGGGGAGTGAACAGTGACAACCATGATGATGTTCCTGACCCTCCTGTAGGAACACGAGGACAGGTCGCCCATTACTTAACACCATCAGGCAATTAGAGGAAGTTATTACAAGTTTGCAGTCATGGAGGTCACCGTCCAGCCGCCTAACAACATATCAGAGATTCACAAGGTGGTGACAACATGCAGGGTCTCCTGTGTTATATGACAGTCCGGCACTGACAGACGGATCACTGCTCAGACGTGCACTACAAAGGGAACCTATGAACCATCATGTGACTGCCGGAGGTTCCCTTTCCACCCGCCTTCAGCATGTCCCTGTTCACACCATGTCCATGCAAAGTCTCATTGCACCCTCATAGCAGCCTATAGCCGCAGCTATAGCTCTGACACTGCCGCACATTAAAGGGCCGGAAAAAAGATAAGCTGTCCTGACCTCAGCTTGCTCACAGCTGAGGGTCTGTTACAATGTGAAGCTATACACACAAGTACATAGCTGAAAGTGGCTTTCACCCCACATGGCTTTCACCCTTGTGTAGAAATATCTATGAAGAATCTGGAATAAATCAGAGGCAGAACTGACAGCACGCTGGAATCACATGACATGTCACATGACCTCTGGTCTCCATCATTCTCCTACTGCATGCTAATGGTGCTTTCTAAATCCCTCTTAGTTATACTGAAAATACTCCACCAATTTTGAGGACTGGAGGCTGTAGTACTGCTCTCCCACCACTAGATGTCTCACTATATCTCTACTATTACCAGGCATAGCTGAAGGAAAGGTTTACTAAGGGTTAACTGCCTATGTGACTTGCTGCATGTATTTTCCTAGCTATGAAGCTGAGTGACATCCAGATGCCTCATGGTAGTCCTGCCTCTACTCCTGTAACCAATCACAAGTTAGAGTTTGTGTCTCCTGATGTGTTTCCCCCAATCAGACGGATCCCTGAGGGACATATATGTATATTATAAAAATAAAAGTCTGTCTGTCTGTCTGTCCCATATAGACTTCTAAACACCTGAACCGTTTGACCCCAAATTTGGCACACCGATACATTGGGTGCCCGGGAAGGTTAGAGCGAAGGTCCCGTCCTTGCCAGATGTACAGGAGGGGAGAGGTAAGAGCGGCGCCCCATAGAGATGAATGGGAAAATCTCCACACTGCATACACATGTGACATAATTAGCTGCAGCTCTGCCCAGAAGAAATGGCAGTTGGAAGCCTTAGCAACCAATAGGATTACTACTTTCATTTTCATAGGGAGCTGTGGTTGCTAGGGCAGCTGCCTCACAACAGATCCACAGAAATAACTGGTAGATCCCCTACTCCAACTATACAGGACATGTATACAGGACCTCCTACTCCATCTATACAGTACATGTATACAGGGCAGTATTACCAGCTGCTGCTGCACTAAGCACTAAACCTGAAGATGCCCAATCCTCACTCACCAATGAGCATCAGGATAGGTAGATTGGTAGGTAATAGCTCCAGACATCACATTTAACACAGGCATATCAGACCTGACCAATACCACCATACTGTGACTGGATAACACTGCCATACCAGATGTGACCAATACCACCATACTGTGATTGGATAACACTGTCATACCAGATGTGACCAATACCGCCATACTGTGATTGGAAAACACCACCATACCAGACCTGACCAATACCGCCATACTGTGACTGGATAACACTGTCATACCGGACGTGACCAATACCGCCATACTGTGACTGCATAACACCGCTATACCAGACCTGACCAATACCACCATACTGTGACTGGATAACACCGCCATACCAGACCTGACCAATACCGCCATACTGTGACTGGATAACACCGCCATACCACACCTGACCAATACCACTATACTGTGACTGGATAACACTGCCATACCACACCTGACCAATACCGCCGTACTGTGACTGGATAACACTGCCATACCAGACCTGACCAATACCACCATACTGTGACTGGATAACACCGCCATACCAGACCTGATCAATACCGCCACACCTCCCCTCGAAAAGACACCAGATTTTCTGGCAAGTCTAAACGGGAGGGTACTGCCCCTCTGCAAGGTGCTACCCTTGGCACCAGACCATGGGTGCCTAATGGTAAATACGACCCTGCAGGTATACAGGACACTACAGGTATACCGGACCCCAAAACTATACACTACAGGTGCACGGGACCTCCACCAACTATATACTACAGGTATACAGGACCCCAAACTATACACTACAGGTATACAGGACCTCCACCAACTATATACTACAGGTATACAGAACCTCAACCAACTATATACTACAGGTATACAGAACCCTAAACTATACACTATAGGTATACAAGACCTCCACCAACTATACATTACCCCCAAACTATACAGTACAGGTCAGGTATACAGGACCTTCACCAACTATACACTGCAGGTATACAGGACTTCCCAAACTACACAGTACATGTATAGAGCCCCCCCCCAACTATACACTACTGGTATAAAGGATCTCATCAACTATACACTACAGGTGTACAGCCCCCCCCCCACCACCACCAACTACACACTAAAAGTATACAGGACCCCCCAACTATGCACTACAGGTATACAGCCCCTCCCCCCACCTATGCAGATATACAGGATCCCTACAAACTATAAACTTTAGGTGTACAGAACCCCTCCAACTATGCATTACAGGTATACACTAATTCCACTGATTAACTCAGATGAAGCAATACCTTTTAGACGATTGCAGTTCCATAAATTTGGATTCTGCATGTTTTCCGCATGGACAATTGTATATTGCTGCTCCAGAGTTGTATCAGGTAAAAATCTTTATGTCTAAGCACCTGGCAATAGGACTGCCAATGTTGTTTGTAACCAGGCTCTGTATATAACACTGCCAATGTTGTACATAACCAGGCTCTGTATATAACACTGCCAATGTTGTATATAACCAGGCTCTGTATAACACTGCCAATGATGTACATAACCAGGTTCTGTATATAACACTGCCAATGTTGTATATAACCAGGCTCTGTATAACACTGCCAATGATGTACATAACCAGGCTCTGTATATAACACTGCCAATGTTGTATATAACCAGGCTCTGTATAATACTGCCAATGTTGCATATAACCAGGCTGTATATAACACTGCCAATGTTGTATATAACCAAGCTGTATATAACACTGCCAGTGACGTATATAACCAGGCTCAGTATAACACTGCCAATGTGTTATATAACCTAGCTATGTATACAGTTTGATCAAATGACATCTCAGTTTGGCTATTAGGTATTTAGGATGTTTAAAGTTTTTAGTTTATTTCTAATGTGCATAAGCTACAAATTTACATAAACAGAGCAGAACTGTCAGGTATGAAGGGCTACTGGCGATTTCCCCTTAACCCATAGCTGCACCAGGACGACCCCCCTCTGAACTGCCGCGATCCCGGGTGCCGCTGTAGCCCGGGATCGCGGCTATTAGCGGGCACGGTCCGATCGCCGTGCCCGCTAATTAAGTACTTAGAAGCAGCTGTCAAAGTTGACAGCTGCTTCTAAATACTTGCTGATATGCATCCCTGGTGGTCTAGTGGGGGGATCGCCCCCCTGCGGCGCGATTGCAGGGGGGGCGATCCCCGCATCCATCCCGGGCCGGGGTCTGCGCCGTAATGGCGCTGATCCCGGCTCGCCATTCTATTGCTTTTGGCTGCAGCAGACAAAAGTAATAGAACACCGATCTCATGGATTCATGCAGTATAACTATACTGCATGGATCTCTATGAGAGATCAGAGTGCATATACTAGAAGTCCCCCAGGGGGAATAACCCTAACCCCAGGGGGGGAATAACCCTAACCCCAGGGGGGCTTCTAGTATATGTGTAAAGTAAAAGAAAAATGTATTTTTAATAACACAAAGCCCCCTCCCCTAATAAAAGTCTGAATCACCACCCTTTCCCCATTTTATAAATAAAAAAAAAAAAATTAATAAACAAACATATTTAGTATCGCCGCGTGCGTAATCGCCCGAACTATTAATTAATCACATTCCTGATCTCACACGGTAAACGGCGTCAGCGCAAAAAAATCCCAAAGTGCAAAATTGCGCATTTTTGGTCGCATCAAATCCAGAATAATTGTAATAAAAAGTGATCAAAAAGTCGTATATGCGCAATCAAGGTACCGATAGAAAGATCACATCATGGCGCAAAAAATGACTTCTCACACAGACCCATAGACCAAAGGATAAAAGCGCTATAAGCCTGGGAATGGAGCGATTTTAAGGAACATATATTTTCTTTAAAAGGTTTTAATTTTTTACAAGCCATCAAATCAAATAAAAGTTGTACATGTTACATATCGTTGTAATCATAACAACTTAAGGAACATATATAACGAGTCAGTTTTACCCCAGGGCGAACGGAGTAAAAACAACCCCCCCCCCCCCCCCCAAATAAAAAAAAAACAATTTTTTTTTCAATCTCACCACACATATAATTTTTTTCTGGTTTCCCGGCACATTTTAGGCATACATTACATCTGCCATAGCAAAGTACAATTAGTTGCGCAAAAAATAAGGGCTCATTTGGGTCTCTAGGTGGAAAAATGCAGGCGCTATGGCCTTATATACACGAGGAGGGAAAAACGAAAACGCAAAAATGAAAACTGGCTGTGTCCCCTAAGGGTTAAACAAAAAAAAACCAAAGACATAGATTGGCCTCCTGGGCACCTTAGAACAAATCTAATTAACACACTGACACTTTATACCCGGGCAAATTTTCTAGCATATATATATATATATATACATACATGTGTGTATATATATATGTGCTGTTCCAGTATATATTCCTCAAAGAGTTCCAATACTGGCCATGCTGGACCAGTAACATATGCAATGAGGCTATTGTAGTGCACCACTATGTGTTTTTTTCTTTTCTCTTCTTACACCTTGGTAAAAGTGTCTCTCTCTAGTGTCACAGGATAAGACAGGAGGCCGCTGGTCCGGCTACCTACATACTTCCCTTTATAGTAACTACATCCATATTCTAGTTAATGAGTTCCTGGATACAGACCAGGCAGGACGTGTACATAGTTGTTCCTGCTACCAGTTACCCAACCATTATGGGTTGCTGGACAAGACTTCTACAGAACCCGGAGACAAGGGAGTCTCCACCCTCGCCCACGCTGGATTATACTTTATAACATAGGACAGTCGACCAACTTAGAGAAAGGGACAGATAACTCAGGACTGAACCTGCAGTAGAGCACAGTGCCAGAAAGCCGCTCTCTACTGACAGACATTTACCTTAGTAGGAAGGACATTACAAGCCAGCTTAACCCAGAGCAGAGACCTGGGCCTCGTACTACCCCAGAGGACGGGTCGCCTAACACTGTGATGCAAAAGGCTATTAGGTGAGATAACTGGGACTCATCCATACGTGAGTACAAGGATTCTTCCAACACTACAGAGGCACCTCACCACATCTTGGCAGAGTACATAGGACATTAGGCAAGGGCCCTCCTATCCGGTCCCTCCTGCAATAGTCTGCAGGAGATACTACAGAAGCACTGCAATAGTCTGCAGGAGGTAATACAGAAGCTCTGCAATACTCTGCATGAGATACTACAGAAGCTCTACAATACTCTACAGGAGGTACTATAGAACATAGAAGCACTGCAATAATCTGCAGGAAGTACTACAGAAGCACTGCAATAGTCTGCAGAAGGTACTACAGAAGCTCTGCAATAGTCTGCAGAAGGTACTACAGAAGCTCTGCAATAGTCTGCTGGAGGTACTAAAGAATATCGAGGCACTGCAATAGTCTGCAGGAGGTACTGCAGAAGCACTGCAATAGTCTGCAGGATACTACAACAGTAAGTTTACATGACATTTTTTCTTTCTGTTTTTTATTCTGTCAGTCATTTCCCGTTTCCGGCGTCGTCATTACATCATCCGTTACACGGACAAGAGCGGAAAGATGTGAAGAGACCTGGAGCTCAGGGGTGCAGCTATAGGGGATATAGAGGTAGCGGTCAGGGGTGCAGCTATAGGGGATATAGAGGTAGCGGTCAGGGGTGCAGCTATAGGGGATATAGAGGGAGCAGTCAGGGGTGCAGCTATAGGGGATATAGAGGTAGCGGTCAGGGGTGCAGCTATAGGGGATATAGAGGTAGGGGTCAGGGGTGCAGCTATAGGGGATATAGAGGTAGCGGTCAGGGGTGCAGCTATAGGGGATATAGAGGTAGGGGTCAGGGGTTCAGCTATAGGGGATATAGAGGGAGCGGTCAAGGGTGCAGCTATAGGGGATATAGAGGGAGCGGTCAGGGGTGCAGCTATAGGGGATATAGAGGGAGCAGTCAGGGGTGCAGCTATAGGAGATATAGAGGTAGCAGTCAGGGGTGCAGCTATAGGGGATATAGAGGTAGCAGTCAGGGGTGCAGCTATAGGGGATATAGAGGGAGCAGTCAGGGGTGCAGCTATAGGGGATATAGAGGTAGCAGTCAGGGGTGCAGCTATAGGGGATATAGAGGTAGCAGTCAGGGGTGCAGCTATAGGGGATATAGAGGTAGCAGTCAGGGGTGCAGCTATAGGGGATATAGAGGTAGCGGTCAGGGGTGCAGCTATAGGAGATATAGAGGTAGCGGTCAGGGGTGCAGCTATAGGGGATATAGAGGTAGCGGTCAGGGGTGCAGCTATAGGGGATATAGAGGTAGCGGTCAGGGGTGCAGCTATAGGGGATATAGAGGTAGCAGTCAGGGGTGCAGCTATAGGGGATATAGAGGTAGCGGTCAGGGGTGCAGCTATAGGGGATATAGAGGTAGCGGTCAGGGGTGCAGCTATAGGGGATATAGAGGTAGCGGTCAGGGGTGCAGCTATAGGGGATATAGAGGTAGCGGTCAGGGGTGCAGCTATAGGGGATATAGAGGTAGCGGTCAGGGGTGCAGCTATAGGAGATATAGAGGTAGCGGTCAGGGGTGCAGCTATAGGGGATATAGAGGTAGCGGTCAGGGGTGCAGCTATAGGGGATATAGAGGGAGCAGTCAGGGGTGCAGCTATAGGGGATATAGAGGTAGCGGTCAGGGGTGCAGCTATAGGGGATATAGAGGTAGCGGTCAGGGGTGCAGCTATAGGGGATATAGAGGTAGCAGGGGTGCAGCTATAGAGGATATAGTCGTAGTGGCCAGGGTTGCAACTATAGGGGATATAGAGGTAGCAGTCATGGGTGCAGCTATAGGGGATATAGAGGTAGCGGTCAGGGGTGCAGCTATAGGGGATATAGAGGGAGCGGTCAGGGGTGCAGCTATAGGGGATATAGAGGGAGCGGTCAGGGGTGCAGCTATAGGGGATATAGAGGGAGCGGTCAGGGGTGCAGCTATAGGGGATATAGAGGTAGCGGTCAGGGGTGCAGCTATAGGGGATATAGAGGGAGCAGTCAGGGGGGCAGTTATAGGGGATATAGAGGTAGCAGTCAGGGGGGCAGCTATAGGGGATATAGAGGGAGCAGTCAGGGGTGCAGCTATAGGGGGTATAGAGGTAGCGGTCAGGGGTGCACCTATAGGGGATATAGAGGGAGCAGTCAGGGGGGCAGTTATAGGGGATATAGAGGTAGCAGTCAGGGGGGCAGCTATAGGGGATATAGAGGTAGGGGTCAGGGGGGCAGCTATAGGGGATATAGAGGGAGCAGTCAGGGGGGCAGCTATAGGGGATATAGAGGTAGCGGTCAGGGGTGCAGCTTTAGGGGATATAGAGGTAGCAGTCAGGGGTGCAGCTATAGGGGATATAGAGGGAGCAGTCAGGGGTGCAGCTATAGGGGATATAGAGGGAGCAGTCAGGGGTGCAGCTATAGGGGATATAGAGGGAGCAGTCAGGGGTGCAGCTATAGGGGATATAGAGGGAGCAGTCAGGGGTGCAGCTATAGGGGATATAGAGGGAGCAGTCAGGGGTGCAGCTATAGGGGATATAGAGGGAGCAGTCAGGGGTGCAGCTATAGGGGATATAGAGGGAGCAGTCAGGGGTGCAGCTATAGGGGATATAGAGGGAGCAGTCAGGGGTGCAGTTATAGGGGATATAGAGGTAGCGGTCAGGGGTGCAGCTATAGGGGATATAGAGGTAGCAGTCAGGGGTGCAGCTATAGGGGATATAGAGGTAGCAGTCACGCCCAGCCCTTTAGGCCCCACCACTATATACGTGTACACTGTAATTCGGGCCCTGGATGGACACACATCACAATCCTCATCTTACATCAATAAATCTTTATGGTAGATGGTAGAGAAGAAAGAAACCATTTAAAGTAATATAAAAGTGACTAAAGTACAACACCGGTGTATTGTCTCCTCTACCGCATACATAATACATGTAATACAGTTAGCACAGGTATGACAGTCTCAGAGATGACCACCGCTTTGCCTATAGGGACGGTCTTTAGGCTACAACTGGCTATATACCCTGGGACGTATATAATATACAATAACCCGACCCAGTGGTGGGGACGCCCCGGGCCTCTGCCTACTTGACCTATCTGTGCCCATCTGGCGGCGGGCCCTCTTTCCTCCTTATAGGGGACATGTAGTAGTAAGAAGCTATGGTCTATAGGGTTGCGCCATAGATGTGAATGTGATCCATCCATTGTGCCGAGAAGGAGCTTCATCAGTCTCCCGAAGCGTCACCCGTTCCCTTTGTAGCTCCCGGCAGCCATTCGTCATCAGATCTCCCGTCTCCACTTCCCCTTTGATATTCCTGCCACTCAGTGAGGGAATCGGATTTCCAGCATCGGCCGTCACTGCAAATAATTAAACGTCATCTGCACGGGAGCATTGGGGTCACCTTTCACCCGAAAAATGCCTCTGACAATTCACGTGCTTCCCACCTCCATCTTTGATCACCAAGCCTTTGTACATCACAGAAAATTCCTCAATCGTGAAGGGATTTGGACGGTGCCGGCTCCAGAAACATCTCCATTATATCAGGGATTAGATATGACAGAGGCCAAAGTCCGGCTGCAGGCGCTGCACGATACGGCTGACGCCAGCCAGGACTCATATACACCCCTCCTGTGTGAAGGTAATGGGGTACCCGGGGGATCCCCTCCTCCATCACCAGCCAGCCTCTCCAGTATTTCCATCATACATGACACAGGCGTCGGCTGAATATACATAGGAAGAGAGGAAGAGGCCGCTGCCAGACAGTGCTGGGGGTATACAGTACCTGGTCATAGTTCTTACTATATACTCACCTCTCCTCACTCCAGTCCTCACTATATAGTCACCTCTCCTCGCTACTCCAGTCCTCACTATATCCTCACATCCCCTCCAGTCCTTACTATATTCTCACCAACCCTCCAGTCCTTACTATATACTCACCTCTCCTCGCTACTCCACTCCTCACTATATACTCACCTCTCCTCATTACTCCAGTCCTTACTATAAACTCACTTCTCCTCGCTACTCCAGTCTTCACTATATACTCACCTCTCCTCGCTACTCCAGTCCTCACTATATACTCACATCCCCTCCAGTCCTCACTATATACTCACCTCTCCTCGCTACTCCAGTCTTCACTATATACTCACATCCCCTTCAGTCCTTACTGTATACTCACCTCTCCTCGCTACTCCAGTCCTCACTAAATACTCACCTCTCCTCGCTACTCCAGTCCTCACTAAATACTCACCTCTCCTCGCTACTCCAGTCCTCACTATATCCTCACATCCCCTCCAGTCCTTACTATATTCTCACCAACCCTCCAGTCCTTACTATATACTCACCTCTCCTCGCTACTCCAGTCCTTACTATATACTCACCTCTCCTCGCTACTCCAGTCCTCACTGTATACTCACCTCTCCTCATTACTCCAGTCCTTACTATAAACTCACTTCTCCTCGCTACTCCAGTCTTCACTATATACTTACCTCTCCTCGCTACTCCAGTCCTCACTATATACTAACATCCCCTTCAGTCCTTACTATATACTCCCCTCCCCTCTAGTCCTCACTATATTCTCCTCTCCTCGCTACTCCAGTCCTCACTATGTACTCACCTCTCCTCGCTACTCCAGTCCTCACTATGTACTCACCTCTCCTCGCTACTCCAGTCCTTATTATATACTCACTTCCCCTCCAGTCCTCACTATATACTCACCTCCCCTCCAGTCCTCACTATATACTCACCTCCCCTCCAGTCATCACTATATACTCACCTCTCCATGCTACTCCAGTCCTCACTATGTACTCACCTCTCCTCGTTACTCTAGTCCTCACTATATACTCACCTCTCCTCATTACTCCAGTCCTTACTATATACTCACCTCTCCTCGTTACTCTAGTCCTCACTATATACTCACCTCTCCTCGCTACTCTAGGCCTCACTATATACTCACCTCTCCTCGCTACTCCAGTCCTTACTATATACTCCCCACCCCTCCAGTCCTCACTATATACTCACCTCACCTCCAGTCATCACTATATACTCACCTCTCCTCGCTATTTCAGTCCTCACTATATACTCACTACTCAAATCCTCGCTATATACTAATGCAGTGTCCCAGCACATAGGTTCTTTTCTTTATAAGGGTATTCTGCTTGGTTTAGTGCTGGAAAGTGTAATAGACACTGCAAAAGTTTGTCTTATGTTGCCCCCAGTGGTTAGATATGTTATTGCATCTTACTCTGTTATAATCCTGCTATGTATATTGGTTCACTTATTTGTCAGTCATGTGGTGTGGTGATGCAAGAGGCCTAGTATCACGTGATTCCCTGCTACAATAGCAACTCCAATAGCCACTGAGCTTTTGGTTTGGGTTTGGGTCAGTTCCTCTCTAGTCTTGAAGAGAGAAGGTCGCTTCCTCTCTGGTCCTCAGGAGAGAAGGTCTGGTACCACCAGCCTCGTGGTGTGGACGCTCCCGCTACCACTCCTCTGCTAGATATATGTATACCCGTTCCGGTCCAGTCAAGACCTGCTGTATTCTCCAAAACTCCTATCCACTTCAAGATCTGGGTTCATCATTCAATTCTCCATATTCTCCTCATCATCGCTAACTGCAAGTATTTTCTTCACCACTACTATACCCAGCATCAGTTTCTCAAGGGAACTACTACTCCCATCCTCAGTAAAGATTCTTCCTAACCAAAGGGACACTTATGTATCACAGCCTATTGCAACCCCACCTATCTCTTCAGTTATAACTAATTCTGCCTATTGCCAAGTCAATGGTTCCTGGTTGCATCCAGAGACTGTTGCTAATAGAGTTGCTGTTCAAATAAACATACAACTACCGTTGTTTCCGAACCCTGGCATTGGTCTCGTCATTGGTGCCTTGACTAAGGGCAACGAAGAATTGTGCTGCGTGTTCAGGCTCCCATGGACTAGCCACATACCCTTGTGCCATAACCGTGACCATACCCCCTTGCAAGTGGCAACCTGTACACCGCACTAACCTCACTTTGCTTCTCAAGTACTTACTATATACTCATCTCCCCTCCATTCCTCACTATATACTCATCTCCCCTCCATTCCTCACTATATACTCATCTCCCCTCCATTCCTCACTATATACTCATCTCCCCTCCATTCCTCACTATATACTCATCTCTCCTCCATTCCTCACTATATACTCATCTCCCCTCCATTCCTCACTATATACTCATCTCCCCTCCATTCCTCACTATATACTCATCTCCCCTCCATTCCTCACTATATACTCATCTCCCCTCCAGTCCTCACTATATACTCATCTCCCCTCCAGTCCTCACTATATACTCATCTACCTTCCAGTCATCACTATATACTCACCTCTCCTCCAGTCATCACTATATACTCACCTCCCCTCCAGTCATCACTATATACTCACCTCCCCTCCAGTCATCACTATATACTCATCTCCCCTCCATTCCTCACTATATACTCATCTCCCCTCCATTCCTCACTATATACTCATCTCCCCTCCATTCCTCACTATATACTCATCTCCCCTCCAGTCATCACTATATACTCACCTCCCCTCCAGTCATCACTATATACTCACCTCCCCTCCAGTCATCACTATATACTCACCTCCCCTCCAGTCATCACTATATACTCACCTCCCCTCCAGTCATCACTATATACTCACCTCCCCTCCAGTCATCACTATATACTCACCTCCCCTCCAGTCATCACTATATACTCACCTCCCCTCCAGTCATCACTATATACTCATCTCCCCTCCATTCCTCACTATATACTCATCTCCCCTCCATTCCTCACTATATACTCATCTCCCCTCCAGTCATCACTATATACTCACCTCCCCTCCAGTCATCACTATATACTCACCTCTCCTCCAATCATCACTATATACTCATCTCTCCTTGCTATTTCAGTCCTCACTATATACTCACCTCTCCTCACTACTCCAGTCCTCACTATATACTCACCTCTCCTCCAGTCATCACTATATACTCACCTCTCCTCCAGTCATCACTATATACTCATCTCTCCTTGCTATTTCAGTCCTCACTATATACTCCCCTCCCCTCCAGTCATCACTATATACTCACCTCTCCTCGCTTCTCCAGTACTCACTATATACTCACCTCCCCTCCAATCCTCATTGTATATTGTCCAGTCCTTACTATATACTCCCCTCCCCTCCTGTCTTCACTATATATACTCCAGTCCTCACTATATACTCCCCTCCCCTCCTGTCCTCACTATATATACTCCAGTCCTCACTATATACTCATCTCTCCTCCTGTCCTCACTATATATACTCCAGTCCTCACTATATACTCATCTCTCCTCCTGTCCTCACTATATATACTCCAGTCCTCACTATATACTCATCTCCCCTCCTGTCTTCACTATATATACTCCAGTCCTCACTATATACTCATCTCTCCTCCTGTCCTCACTATATATACTCCAGTCCTCACTATATACTCATCTCCCCTCCAGTCCTCAGCTCTACCAGGAGTTCAGAGGACTGAATGCTGCAGGATGGAGGCCTGGAGTAGCGAGGAGAGGTGAGTATACACTAAGGACTGGAGGGGATGTGAGTATATAGTAGGGACTAGAGTAGCGAGGAGAGGTGAGTATATAGTAAGGACTGGAGTAGCGAGGAGAGGTGAGTATATAGTAAGTACTGGAGTAGCGAGGAGAGGTGAGTATATAGTGAGGACTGGAGGGGAGATGAGTATATAGTGAGGAATGGAGGGGATGTGAGTATATAGTGAGGACTGGAGTAGCGAGGAGAGGTGAGTATACACTAAGGACTGGAGGGGATGTGAGTATATAGTAGGGACTGGAGTAGCGAGGAGAGGTGAGTATATAGTAAGTACTGGAGTAGCGAGGAAAGGTGAGTATATAGTAAGTACTGGAGTAGCGAGGAAAGGTGAGTATATAGTAAAGACTAGAGTAGCGAGGAGAGATGAGTATATAGTGAGGACTGGAGTATATATAGTGAGCACTGGAGGGGAGGGGAGTATATAGTAAGGAATGAAGTATATACAGTGAGGATTGGAGGGGAGATGAGTATATAGTAAAGACTGGAGTAGCGAGGAAAGGTGAGTATATAGTGAGGTCTGGAGTAGCGAGGAATCCTCCAGTGTAGTCTCCTATAGTAGATGCCCCCTGTGTAGTCTCCTATAGTAGATGCCCCCTGTGTAGTCTCCTATAGTAGATGCCCCCTGTGTAGTCTCCTATAGTAGATGCCCCCTGTGTAGTCTCCTATAGTAGATGCCTCCAGTGTAGTCTCCTATAGTAGATGCCCCCTGTGTAGTCTCCTATAGTAAATGCCCCCTGTGTAGTCTCCTATAGTAGATGCCCCCTGTGTAGTCTCCTATAGTAGATGCCCCCTGTGTAGTCTCCTATAGTACATGCCTCCAGTGTAGTCTCCTATAGTAGATTCCCCCTGTGTAGTCTCCTATAGTAGATGCCTCCAGTGTAGTCTCCTATAGTACATGCCTCCAGTGTAGTCTCCTATAGTAGATTCCCCCTGTGTAGTCTCCTATAGTAGATGCCCCCTGTGTAGTCTCCTATAGTAGATGCCCCCTGTGTAGTCTCCTATAGTACATGCCTCCAGTGTAGTCTCCTATAGTAGATTCCCCCTGTGTAGTCTCCTATAGTATATGCCTCCAGTGTAGTCTCCTATAGTACATGCCTCCAGTGTAGTCTCCTATAGTAGATGCCCCCTGTGTAGTCTCCTATAGTAGATGCCCCCTGTGTAGTCTCCTATAGTAGATGCCCCCTGTGTAGTCTCCTATAGTACATGCCTCCAGTGTAGTCTCCTATAGTAGATTCCCCCTGTGTAGTCTCCTATAGTAGATGCCTCCAGTGTAGTCTCCTATAGTACATGCCTCCAGTGTAGTCTCCTATAGTAGATTCCCCCTGTGTAGTCTCCTATAGTAGATGCCCCCTGTGTAGTCTCCTATAGTACATGCCTCCAGTGTAGTCTCCTATAGTAGATTCCCCCTGTGTAGTCTCCTATAGTATATGCCTCCCTTGTAGTCTCCTATAGTACATGCCTCCAGTGTAGTCTCCTATAGTAGATTCCCCCTGTGTAGTCTCCTATAGTAGATGCCCCCTGTGTAGTCTCCTATAGTAGATGTCTCCTGTGTAGTCTCCTATAGTAGATGTCCTGTGTAGTCCTCCTATAGTAGATGTCTCCAGTCTAGTCTCCTATAGTAGATCCCCCCCCTGTGTAGTCTCCTATAGTAGATGTTTCCAGTGTAGTCTCCTATAGTAGATGCCCCCTCTGTAGTCTCCTATAGTAGATGCCCTCTCTGTAGTCTCCTATAGTAGATGCCCTCTCTGTAGTCTCCTATAGTAGATGCCCCCTGTGTAGTCTCCAATAGTAGATGCCCCCTGTGTAGTCTCCTATAGTAGATGCCCTCTGTGTAGTCTCCTATAGTACATGCCCTCTGTGTAGTCTCCTATAGTAGATGCCCCCTATGTAGTCTCCATAGTACAGGTATATACAGTGCAGGTATAAGGTACAGGTAAAAACACTGCAGATACAGAGTACAGGTATATACAGGGCAGACACAGAGTACAGGTATATACAGTACAGACACAGAGCACAGGTATATACAGTGCAGATACAGAGTACGTGTATATACAGTGCAGGTATAGGGTACATGTATATACAGTGTAGATACAGAGTACAGGTATATACAGTGCAGACACAGAGTACAAGTATATACAGTGCAGGTACAGAGTACAGGTATATACAGTGCAGGTACAGAGTACAGGTATATACAGTGCAGGTACAGAGTACAAGTATATACAGTGCAGATACAGAGTACAGGTATATACAGTGCAGGTACAGAGTACAGGTATATACAGTGCATACACAGAGTACAGGTATATACAGTGCATACACAGAGTACAGGTATATACAATGCAGGTATAGAGTACAGGTATATACAGTACAGACACAGAGTACAGGTATATACAGTGCAGGTACAGAGTACAGGTATATACAGTGCAGACACAGAGCACAGGTATATACAGTGGAGATACAGAGTACAGGTATATACAGTGCCGGTATAGGATACAGGTATATACAGTGCAGATACAGAGTACAGGTATATACGGTGCAGGCACAGAGTACAGGTATATACAGTACAGACACAGAGTACAGGTATATACAGTGTAGGTACAGAGTACAGGTATATACAGTGTAGGTACAGAGTACAGGTATATACAGTACAGACACAGAGCACAGGTATATACAGTGCAGGTACAGAGTACAGGTATATACAGTGTAGGTAAAGAGTACAGGTATATACAGTGCAGATACAGAGCACAGGTATATACAGTACAGACACAGAGTACAGGTATATACAGTGCAGATACAGAGTACAGGTATATACAGTGCAGATACAGAGCACAGGTATATACAGTGCAGACACAGAGCACAGGTATATACAGTGCAGACACAGAGTACATGTATATACAGTGCAGACACAGAGTACATGTATATACAGTGCAGATACAGAGTACAGGTATATACAGTACAGATACAGAGTACAGGTATATACAGTGCAGACACAGAGCACAGGTATATACAGTGCAGATACAGAGTACATGTATATACAGTGCAGACACAGAGTACAGGTATATACAGTACAGACACAGAGTACATGTATATACAGTGTAGATACAGAGTACAGGTACATACAGTGTAGATACAGAGTACAGGTACATACAGTGCAGGTACAAGTACAGGTATATACAGTACAGACACAGAGCACAGGTATATACAGTGCAGACACAGAGCACAGGTATATACAGTGCAGACACAGAGTACAGGTATATACAGTGCAGGTACAGAGTACAGGTACATACAGTGCAGACACAGAGTACAGGTACATACAGTGCAGACACAGAGTACAGGTATATACAGTGCAGATACAGAGTACAGGTATATACAGTGCAGGTACAGAGTACAGGTATATACAGTGCAGATACAGAGTACAGGTATATACAGTGCAGACACAGAGTACAGGTATATACAGTGCAGGTACAGAGTACAGGTACATACAGTGCAGACACAGAGCACAGGTATATACAGTGCAGACACAGAGTACAGGTATATACAGTGCAGACACAGAGTACAGGTATATACAGTGCAGACACAGAGTACAGGTATATACAGTGCAGATACAGAGTACAGGTATATACAGTGCAGGTACAGAGTACAGGTATATACAGTGCAGATACAGAGTACAGGTATATACAGTGCAGATACAGAGTACAGGTATATACAGTGCATACACAGAGTACAGGTATATACAGTGCATACACAGAGTACAGGTATATACAGTGTAGACACAGAGCACAGGTATATACAGTGCAGGTACAGAGTACAGGTATATACAGTGCAGGTACAGAGTACAGGTATATACAGTGCAGATACAGAGTACAGGTATATACAGTGCAGGTACAGAGTACAGGTATATACAGTGCAGACACAGAGTACAGGTATATACAGTGCAGGTGCAGAGCATAGGTAGATACAGGGCAAGAATAGGATACAGGTATATACAGGGCAGGTATAGGATACAGGTATATACAGTGCTGATACAGAGTACAGGTATATACAGGGCAGGTATAGGATACAGGTATATACAGTGCAGGTATAGGATACAGGTATATATGTAGCATATATAGAACAGAGAAGTGTATACAGTATATGTGGTTGTATATATAGTTTAGGGACAGCATGTAGTGTATAGGGGTAGTATACAGCATATAAGGACAGTATGTAGAGTAGTTGTAGTATACAGTGTATAGGGGTAGTATACTGTGTATAGGGACAGTATGTAGCGTATTGGGACTGTATGCTGTGTATAGGTGTAGTATACAGTGTATAGGGAAAGTATGAAGTGTATAGGGCAAGTATGTAGTGTCTAGGGGTATTATACAGTGTATAGGGACAGTATACAGTGTATTGGGACAGTATACAGTGTATAGGGACAGTATACAGTGTATAAGGACAGTATGTAGTGTATAGGGACAGTATATAGTGTATAGGGATATTATATAGTGTATAGGGACAGTATGTAGTGTATAGGGACAGTATATAGTGTATAGGGACAGTATGTAGTGTATAGGTGTAGTATACAGTGTATAGGGACAATATGTAGTGTATAGGGACAGTATATAGTGTATAGGGACAGGATATAGTGTATAGGGACAGTATATAGTATATAGGGACAGGATATAGTGTATAGGTGTAGTATACAGTGTATAGGGACAGTATATAGTGTATAGGGACAGTATATAGTGTATAGGGACAGTATATAGTGTATAGGGACAGTATGTAGTGTATAGGGACAGTATATAGTGTATAGGGACAGTATATAGTGTATAGGGACAGTATGTAGTGTATAGGGACAGTATATAGTGTATAGGGACAGTATGAAGTGTATAGGGACAGTATATAGTGTATAGGGATATTATATAGTGTATAGGGACAGTATATAGTGTATAGGGATATTATATAGTGTATAGGGACAGTATGTAGTGTATAGGGACAGTATATAGTGTATAGGGACAGTATATAGTGTATATGGGTAGTATACAGTGTATAGGGACAGTATATAGTGTATAGGGACAGTATGTAGTGTATAGGGACAGAATACAGTGTATAGGGACAGTATATAGTGTATAGGGACAGTATATAGTGTATATGGGTAGTATACAGTGTATAGGGACAGTATATAGTGTAAAGGGACAGTATGTAGTGTATAGGGACAGTATATAGTGTATAGGGACAGTATATAGTGTATATGGGTAGTATACAGTGTATAGGGACAGTATATAGTGTAAAGGGACAGTATGTAGTGTATAGGGACAGTATATAGTGTATAAGGACAGGATATAGTAGGGCTGGGCGATATCGGCCAAAATCAATATCGCGGTTTATCGCACATGTAGCCGCGGTGACGATAACTGAACGATAATTATGACACGCCCCTTTTTACAAACCACACCCACTTGCCATGCCAAACTGGCGATATCAAAAAAGTAAAAAAGAACTCACTCAGCAGCAACCCGTGGTTAGTCTATTATCATTATTATTATCATTACCATTTGTCATTATTTGGGGATGTATGACTATAGAGGGGGGGGGGCCGACAGGGGTGTATGACTGTACAGGGGGGGCCGACAGGGGTGTATGACTGTACAGGGGGGGCCGACAGGGGTGTATGACTGTACAGGGGGGGCCGACAGGGGTGTATGACTGTACAGGGGGGGCCGACAGGGGTGTATGACTGTACAGGGGGGGCCGACAGGGGTGTATGACTGTACAGGGGGGGCCGACAGGGGTGTATGACTGTACAGGGGGGGCCGACAGGGGTGTATGACTGTACAGGGGGGGCCGACAGGGGTGTATGACTGTACAGGGGGGGCCGACAGGGGTGTATGACTGTACAGGGGGGGCCGACAGGGGTGTATGACTGTACAGGGGGGGCCGACAGGGGTGTATGACTGTACAGGGGGGCCGACAGGGGTGTATGACTATATACAGGGAGGGCCGACAGGGGTGTATGACTATATACAGGGGGGCCAACAGGGGTGTATGACTATACGGGGGGGCCGACAGGGGTGTATGACTGTACAGGGGGGGCCGACAGGGGTGTATGACTGTACAGGGGGGGGCCGACAGGGGTGTATGACTGTACAGGGGGGGCCGACCGGGGTGTATGACTGTACAGGGGGGGCCGACAGGGGTGTATGACTGTACAGGGGGGGCCGACAGGGGTGTATGACTGTACAGGGGGGCCGACAGGGGTGTATGACTGTACAGGGGGGGCCGACAGGGGTGTATGACTGTACAGGGGGGGCCGACAGGGGTGTATGACTATATACAGGGAGGGCCGACAGGGGTGTATGACTATATACAGGGGGGGCGGACAGGGGTGTATGACTATACGGGGGGGTGACAGGGGTGTATGACTATACAGGGGGGGCGCAGACAGGGGTGTATGACTATACAGGGGGGCGCAGACAGGGGTGTATGACTATACAGGGGGGGTGTATGACTATAAAGGGAGGGGGTGGACAGGGGTGTATGACTGTACAGGGGGGGCAGACAGGGGTGTATGACTGTACAGGGGGGCAGGGGTGTATGACTGTACAGGGGGGGATAGGGGTGTATGACTGTACAGGGGGGGATAGGGGTGTATGACTGTACAGGGGGGATAGGGGTGTATGACTGTACAGGGGGGGATAGGGGTCTATGACTGTACAGGGGGGGCAGGGGTCTATGACTGTACAGGGGGGGGCAGGGGTGTATGACTGTACAGGGGGGGCAGACAGGGGTGTATGACTGTACAGGGGGGGCAGGGGTGTATGACTGTACAGGGGGGGATAGGGGTGTATGACTGTACAGGGGGGGCAGGGGTCTATGACTGTACAGGGGGGGCAGGGGTCTATGACTGTACAGGGGGGGATAGGGGTGTATGACTGTACAGGGGGGGCAGGGGTCTATGACTGTACAGGGGGGGGGGGGGCAGGGGTGTATGACTGTACAGGGGGGGCAGGGGTCTATGACTGTACAGGGGGGGGCAGGGGTGTATGACTGTAGTTCCCTCATTAACAGTACAGGAGTGTAGCATAGGAGGAGGAGTGAATGGGCTTCAGCAGGCAGGATAAGCTATAGGAGACATTGCTGTGTGTGACATCCTGCTTGCTGCAGCACATCCATTCCTCCTATGCTAGACTCCTGTACTGTTAATGAGGGAACTACATGACAGCTGCCGCCAAGTGCTGCTCCTCCAGCTCCAGCTCTGAAATGCCAGCGTCCCGGCACACACACGTGCAGCGCTCGCCGGCCGGATGTGGGGGGCGCTCAGATAGGACCGGACCGGTAGGGGCCTCGGACGGGTGAGGAGAGGTGGTGAGGCCTCGGACGGGACGGGACCGGACCAGTGGGGTGGGGGCCTTGGACATGTGAGGTGGGACCGGAAGGGTGGGGAGAGCGAGCGCTTGGACGGGACTTGTGGGGGGCGGGAGGTAAGCTTTTGCTGCTGCCCCTCCTCCTCCTCCTCCCGCTTTGATGCCGGCGTCCCTGCACATAACGTGCAGCGCTAATGCCGGGCGGCGCGCATGTGTGCTCTGACGGGACAGGAAGTACAAAAATACCGCAGATACCGTCCTGGCTAAGTTGAGGGCGGTTAACCGACGCCAGTGACGGTATCGGTATTTTTGCGGTATACCGCCCAGCTCTAGGATATAGTGTATAGGGACAGTATATAGTGTATAAGGACAGGATATAGTGTATAGGGACAGTATGTAGTGTATAGGGACAGAATACAGTGTATAGGGACAGTATATAGTGTATAGGGACAGTATATAGTGTATATGGGTAGTATACAGTGTATAGGGACAGTATGTAGTGTATAGGGACAGTATATAGTGTATAGGGACAGTATATAGTGTATAGGGACAGTATGTAGTGTATAGGGACAGTATATAGTGTATAGGGACAGGATATAGTGTATAGGGACAGTATGTAGTGTATAGGGACAGTATACAGTATATAGGGACAGTATATAGTATATAGGGACAGGATATAGTGTATAGGGACAGTATATAGTGTATAGGGGCAGTATACAGTATATAGGGACAGTATATAGTGTATAGGGACAGGATATAGTGTATAGGGACAGTATATAGTGTATAGGGACAGTATGTAGTGTATAGGGACAGTATATAGTGTATAGGGACAGGATATAGTGTATAGGGACAGTATGTAGTGTATAGGGACAGTATACAGTATATAGGGACAGTATACAGTGTATAGGGACAGTATATAGTGTATATGGACAGTATACAGTATATAGGGACAGTATATAGTCAGCATGTACACATACCCCACACATGATATTAGATGAGAGGCTCTAGAGGAGAATAGGCGTGGTTTCTCTAAACCCCAGGAATGGGCGTGGCCAGTGACGTAGAACGGCGGTTGCTAGGAAACCCTGCGCGTCTCCCGGAACTCACACACACACACACACTGCTCGCCGGTCATCATGGGTCCGAAGAGAGTGAAGAGCTCGGTGTCCTCCGCGGCCGCCATTACCGGAGCCCCCCGGAGCTGGGAGCCCGCCCTCATCAGCGCCCCCCTGGACGAGGTACGGGGGAGACCCGGGGAGGGGTACGGGACGCTGCACATTGTCTGCGTCATGTCACATCAGGCTGCATGCGTCTTCTGGTGATGCCAGTCACATGATGCGTCTTCTGGGGAATTCCAGTCACATGATGCGTTTTCTGGGTGATTCCAGTCACATGATGCGTCTTCTTAGTGATTCCAGTCACATGATGCGTCTTCTGTGTGATTCCAGTCACATGATGCTTCTTCTGGGTGATGCCAGTCAGATGATGCGTCTTCTGGGTGATGCCAGTCACATGATGCGTCTTCTGGGTGATGCCAGTCACATGATGCGTCTTCTGGGTGATGCCAGTCACATGATGCGTCTTCTGGGTGTTGCCAGTCACATGATGCGTCTTCTGGGTGGTGCCAGTCACATGATGCGTCTTCTGGGTGGTGCCAGTCACATGATGCGTCTTCTGGGTGATGCCAGTCACATGATGCGTCTTCTGGGTGATGCCAGTCACATGATGCGTCTTCTGGGTGATGCCAGTCACATGATGCGTCTTCTGGGTGATGCCAGTCACATGATGCGTCTTCTGGGTGATGCCAGTCACATGATGCGTCTTCTGGGTGATGCCAGTCACATGAAGTTTTTTTTATTTCTGAGTTTATGGGGGCCACACAGTGCCACAACGGGGCCCCTACATTATACAGGGGTTACTCTATTGTATATGTGTACACCCTGTGACCAGTGCTCACCGCTGCCCCCTCTCCTGCCCTACAGTGTAAGTCCATATTCCCACTCTGTAAGAGAGCGGCCGTGTCACGGAACGTCCGATGTCAGAAAAGTTCATCCCGGCCTGTACTGCAGTACTGGCATCAGTGTGTACCCGCATCCCCGGCTGCTCACATTGTGCGTGCCGCATGGACGTTGGACGCGGTGGTTGCATGATGCCGCTGTTCCCACGACCTGGTCTGATATATATATGTATACCTTCTGCTATTTGTTTGTTATTGATTGGGTATTGACTTCACCAGTTATTTCTTTCACCGATTACTGGAGTATGAACGTATCATAAGCCATTTGTTTGTCTCGGATCAGATACCAGATTATGTTTTTGTAATATATATAATCACTATTGACACTGGTTTTGTATTTGTACACATGATTTATATATGATTTATACACATGATTATATTCTTCATTGATAATTAAAGAACTGATTGATTGGCACATTTATACTGGGTCTGTGGACCATGTTGTATCACTGCCTGAAAGAGGCTACCATGCCGAAACGTCGCACTGGTGGGTAATAAAACTCCAAGGATTGCGGAAAGTGCTGTCTCCATTGTTCCTTTATGCACTATGTGTATACATTCCAGCTGTAACATAGTGTGAACATAGCCTAAGGAGAGAGTAACAGAGCCGCACAATGTAAGGAGAGAGCGAGTAACAGAGCCGTACAATGTAAGGAGAGAGAGAGAGAGAGTAACAGAGCCGCACAATGTAAGGAGAGAGAGAGAGAGAGAGAGTAACAGAGCCGCACAATGTAAGGAGAGAGAAAGAGTAATAGCCGTACAATGTAAGGAGAGAGAGAGAGAGAGTAACAGAGCCGTACAATGTAAGGAGAGAGAGAGAGAGAGTAACAGACGTACAATGTAAGGAGAGAGAGAGAGAGAGTAACAGAGCCGTACAATGTAAGGAGAGAGAGAGAGAGAGAGAGAGAGAGTAACAGAGCCGCACAATGTAAGGAGAGAGAGAGAGAGAGAGAGTAACAGAGCCGTACAATGTAAGAGGAGAGAGAGAGAGTAACAGACGTACAATGTAAGGAGAGAGAGAGAGAGAGTAACAGAGCCGTACAATGTAAGGAGAGAGAGAGAGAGAGAGAGAGAGAGAGTAACAGAGCCGCACAATGTAAGGAGAGAGAGAGAGAGAGAGAGTAACAGAGCCGTACAATGTAAGAGGAGAGAGAGAGAGTAACAGACGTACAATGTAAGGAGAGAGAGAGAGAGAGTAACAGAGCCATACAATGTAAGGAGAGAGAGAGAGAGTAACAGAGCCGTACAATGTAAGGAGAGAGAGAGTAACAGAGCCGCACAATGTAAGGAGAGAGAGAGTAACAGAGCCGTACAATGTAAGGAGAGAGAGAGAGTAACAGAGCCGTACAATGTAAGGAGAGAGAGAGAGAGAGAGTAACAGAGCCGCACAATGTAAGGAGAGAGAGAGAGTAACAGAGCCGCACAATGTAAGGAGAGAGAGAGTAACAGAGCCGTACAATGTAAGGAGAGAGAGAGAGTAACAGAGCCATACAATGTAAGGAGAGAGAGAGAGAGTAACAGAGCCGTACAATGTAAGGAGAGAGAGAGAGTAACAGAGCCGCACAATGTAAGGAGAGAGAGAGAGTAACAGAGCCGTACAATGTAAGGAGAGAGAGAGTAACAGAGCCGTACAATGTAAGGAGAGAGAGAGAGTAATAGAGCCGTACAATGTAAGGAGAGAGAGAGAGAGAGAGAGAGAGAGAGAGAAAGTAACAGAGCCGTACAATGTAAGGAGAGAGAGAGTAACAGAGCCGTACAATGTAAGGAGAGAGAGAGAGAGTAATAGAGCCGCACAATGTAAGGAGAGAGAGAGAGAGAGAGTAATAGAGCCGCACAATGTAAGGAGAGAGAGAGTAATAGAGCCGCACAATGTAAGGAGAGAGAGAGAGAGTAACAGAGCCGCACAATGTAAGGAGAGAGAGAGAGTAACAGAGCCGCACAATGTAAAGAGAGAGAGAGTAACAGAGCCGTACAATGTAAGGAGAGAGAGAGAGAGAGAGAGAGAGTAACAGAGCCGTACAATGTAAGGAGAGAGAGAGAGTAACAGAGCCGCACAATGTAAGGAGAGAGAGAGAGTAACAGAGCCGCACAATGTAAGGAGAGAGAGAGAGTAACAGAGCCGTACAATGTAAGGAGAGAGAGAGTAACAGAGCCGCACAATGTAAGGAGAGAGAGTAACAGTCGTACAATGTAAGAGGAGAGAGAGAGTAACAGAGCCGCACAATGTAAGAAGAGAGAGAGAGAGTAACAGAGCCGCACAATGTAAGGAGAGAGAGAGAGAGAGAGTAACAGAGCCGCACAATGTAAGGAGAGAGAGAGTAACAGAGCCGCACAATGTAAGGAGAGAGAGAGAGAGTAACAGAGCCGCACAATGTAAGGAGAGAGAGAGTAACAGTCGTACAATGTAAGAGGAGAGAGAGAGTAACAGCCGTACAATGTAAGGAGAGAGAGAGTAACAGCCGTACAATGTAAGGAGAGAGAGAGTAACAGAGCCGCACAATGTAAGGAGAGAGAGAGAGAATAACAGCCGTACAATTGTAACGCCTGGAGTAGTGGATCCACTGGACCGTCACCAGCGATGGCACTAACCTCACCAGGGAGCGGAGTCTAAGGGGCCGCTGGTTTTCACCAGAGCCCGCCGCAAGGCGGGATGGACTTGCTGCGGCAGGCGACCCCCAGGTCGCTACCCCTGGCTTGGTTGCTGGTGACGGCAGGCGAGGCGTGGCAGGAGCAGTAGGCAGGAAATAGTGCTGGCAGAGGTCTGTAGGCGTAACCGCAGGTGACAGGCTGAACACAGGAGCAATGGAGTGACAGGGGAGCAGGAACCAGGAACAAGGACTAGGGACCAGGTAGCGGATAGGAAACAGGAACAACAGGGGGCTGGGCCAAACGCTATGGGAAGCATGTAGAGGCTCCAACCCAAGGGACAGGGCATACTGGGATTTATAGGGAGTGATAGGTGCAATTAACCAATTAAGGGCGGACTGGCCCTTTAAATCTGAGACAGCCGGCGCGCGCGTGCCCTAGGAGGCGGGGACGCGCGCGCCGGCCGACACAGATGGAGACAGGAGCGGAGGAGAGGTGAGGCGCCCCCAGGGGCTGAACTAGCAGCAGCGCCGGGTCCCTGCACAAGGACGCCGGCGGCTGCATGGGGCAGGAGGAGGTCGCGGCGGTGGCCCGGAACATGGGACACCGCCGCGGCCGTGACAGTACCCCCCCCTTTTGCCTCCCCCTCTTTCTTGCCTGCAGAAGGCGGCATCAGGCAAATCTTGGTATTCCGCCGGTAGGCCGGACAAAGGCTTGGCGGGCTCGGGTGACAACATAGAATGCTTAGGCTGAGGTGACCTCAGACACTGGTTGGAACAGTCCTGACCCCAACTGAGAATCTCCCCGGTTCTCCAGTCCAGCTTAGGGCATGTAATTGCAGCCAAGGGAGTCCCAGGAGGATGGTGGAAGAAGAATGGGGAAGGACGTAGAAGGAGATCTTTTTCCAGATGTGAAGTGCCCACCTGGAGGACTAGAGGTGCGGTCTGGTAGAGCACATGATCGGTAAGAATCTCGCCCGTGACCGAGGAGATAGTCAGGGGTCTGGCTAGTGGGGTCACGGGTAGCCGCCATCTCTGGACCAATGTAGCTGCAATAAAATTGGCTGCTGACCCAGAATCGAGAAAGGCAGTAGTTTGGTGAGTTTGTCCTGAGGGTGTCTGGATGGAAACTGGCACTGACAACTTTGGAGAGGTGGCATTCACAGTTAGGGAGACCTCTCCCACCGGACCTAGGTGCTGGAGTTTCCTGGACGCTTGAGGATGTTGGGGACATCTCAGCCGAAAGTGATCCGAACCACCGCAGTAGAGGCAGAGATTCAGCTCCAGACGACGAAGTCTTTCATCAGGCGTCAGGTGAGCCCGTTCCACCTGCATAGGAATCTCAGGAGTCGACTGGGACTCCGGAACGTCAGGATTCTGGAAGACCGGCGCCAGCTGGTGATGGCGACGGGACAGGCCTAGTCGACGTTCATGCCAGACCTCCTCCTCCCTCTCAGAAAAACGAGTATCGACCCTGGTGGCCAGTAGGATGAGTTCGTTCAGGGAGGTATGTAGGTCTCGGGCGGAAAGCACGTCTCTCACCCGACTGGACAGGCCCTTCTTGAAGGTGGCTATTAGAGCGGCCTCATTCCAGTCTAATTCTGCCGCAAGGGTGCGGAACTGGATGGCGTAGTCACCAACAGAGGAGCTCCCTTGAGAGAGGTTGAGGAGAGCAGTTTTCAGCTGAAGACGCACGGGCAGGTTCCTCAAAGACAGAGCGGAACTCGGCCAGGAAAATTCGGAGATTAGCAGCCACAGGATCATCACGGTCCCACAGCGGCGTGGCCCAGGCCAGAGCTCTACCCTCCAATAGGCTGATGATGAAAGCCACTTTAGAGCGCTCGGTGGCAAACTGACTACTTAAAAGTTCAATATGCATGGTGCACTGAGTCAGGAATCCTCTGCACAACTTGGAGTCACCAGAGTATTTGCTTGGGAGAGCCAGTCGAAGTGTAGAAAAAGCAGCAGGAGGTGGTGAGCGCTGGGCTGTAGTATGCTGCTGTAAGGCGGCAGTGAGTTGCTGGATCTGCTGCGACTGTTGCTGGATTTGTTGCGCCTGTAGGGCGACCACTCGGGCTATGTCACGGATATCAGGCACCTCGCCGGGATCCATGGTTGGAGCCTACTGTAACGCCTGGAGTAGTGGATCCACTGGACCGTCACCAGCGATGGCACTAACCTCACCAGGGAACGGAGTCTAAGGGGCCGCTGGTTTTCACCAGAGCCCGCCGCAAGGCGGGACGGACTTGCTGCGGCAGGCGACCCCCAGGTCGCTACCCCTGGCTTGGTTGCTAGTGATGGCAGGCGAGGCGTGGCAGGAGCAGTAGGCAGGAGATGGTGCTGGCAGAGGTCTGTAGACGTAACCGCAGGTGACAGGATGAACACAGGAGCAATGGAGTGACAGGGGAGCAGGAACCAGGAACAAGGACTAGGGACCAGGTAGCGGATAGGTATCAGGAACAAGGACTTGGGACCAGGTAGCGGACAGGAATCAGGAACAACAGGGGGCTGGGCCAAACGCTATGGGAAGCATGTAGAGGCTCCATCACGAGGGACAGGGCATGCTGGGATTTATAGGGAATGATAGGTGCAATTAACCAATTAAGGGCGGACTGGCCCTTTAAATCTGAGACAGCCGGCGAGCGCGCGCCCTAGGAGGCGGGGACGCGCGCACCGGCCGGCACAGACGGAGACAGGAGCGGAGGAGAGGTGAGGCGCCCCCAGGGGCCGAACTAGCAGCAGCGCCGGGTCCCTGCACAAGGACGCCGGCGGCTGCATGGGGCAGGAGGAGGTCGCGGCGGTGGCCCGGAACACGGGACGCCGCCGCGGCCGTGACAACAATGTAAGGAGAGAGAGAGAGAGAGTAACAGCCGTACAATGTAAGGAGAGAGAGAGAGAGTAACAGAGCCGTACAATGTAAGGAGAGAGAGAGAGTAACAGAGCCGCACAATGTAAGGAGAGAGAGAGAGAGTAACAGAGCCGCACAATGTAAGGAGAGAGAGAGAGAGTAACAGAGCCGTACAATGTAAGGAGAGAGAGAGTAACAGAGCCGTACAATGTAAGGAGAGAGAGAGTAACAGAGCCATACAATGTAAGGAGAGAGAATAACAGCCGTACAATGTAAGGAGAGAGAGAGTAACAGAGCCGCACAATGTAAGGAGAGAGAGAGAGAGTAACAGAGCCGCACAATGTAAGGAGAGAGAGAGTAACAGAGCCGTACAATGTAAGGAGAGAGAGAGAGAGTAACAGAGCCGCACAATGTAAGGAGAGAGAGAGAGTAATAGAGATGCACAATGTAAGGAGAGAGAGTAACAGCCGCACAATGAAAGGAGAGAGAGAGAGTAACAGAGCCGTACAATGTAAGGAGAGAGAGAGAGAGTAACAGAGCCGTACAATGTAAGGAGAGAGAGAGAGTAACAGAGCCGTACAATGTAAGGAGAGAGAGAGAGTAACAGAGCCGTACAATGTAAGGAGAGAGAGAGAGTAACAGAGTCGTACAATGTAAGGAGAGAGAGAGAGTAATAGAGCCGCACAATGTAAGGAGAGAGAGAGTAACAGAGCCGTACAATGTAAGGAGAGAAATAGTAACAGAGCCGCACAATGTAAGGAGAGAGAGAGAGAGTAACAGAGCCGTACAATAAAAGGAGAGAGAGTAAAATAGCTGCACAATATAAGGAGAGAGAGAGTAACAGAGCCGTACAATGTAAGGAGAGAGAGAGAGTAACAGAGCCGTACAATGTAAGGAGAGAGAGAGAGTAACAGAGCCGTACAATGTAAGGAGAGAGAGAGAGTAACAGAGTCGTACAATGTAAGGAGAGCGAGAATAACAACCGTACAATGTAAGGAGAGAGAGTAACAGTCGTACAAGGTAAGGAGAGAGAGTAACAGAGCTGTACAATGTAAGGAGAGAGAGAGAATAACAACCGTACAATGTAAGGAGAGAGAGAGTAACAGTCGTACAATGTAAGGAGAGAGAGTAACAGAGCCGTACAATGTAAGGAGAGAGAGAGTAACAGCCGTACAATGTAAGGAGAGAGAGATAGTAATAGAGCCGCACAATGTAAGGAGAGAGAGAGTAACAGCCATACAATGTAAGGAGAGAGAGAGAGTAACAGACGTACAATGTAAGGAGAGAGAGAAAGTAACAGAGCCGTACAATGTAAGGAGAGAGAGTAACAGCCGTACAATGTAAGGAGAGAGAGAGTAACAGTCGTACAATGTAAGGAGAGAGAGAGAGTTACAGAGCCGTACAATGTAAGGAGAGAGAGAGAGTAACAGACGTACAATGTAAGGAGAGAGAGAGAGAGAGAGTAACAGAGCCGTACAATGTAAGGAGAGAGAGAGTATATGAGTGACGTCCTCAGATGTGAGCGCTGTGCTGGTTGATGGACGATCAGTGATCGGCGGCCATTTTTTGCCTGCTCCATCTCAGGGCAGTGGAGGTATATATTGATGGGCTCAAAGCAACTGCCTGAGGTAATCCTGACTGTGCGCCACGTGCTGCCATGATAGGAGTAATAGTAATAGACATGCTGCCTGTAGAACAATGGGCATGCCGCCTGTAGGAGAATGGACATGCTGCCTGTAGAACAATGGGCATGCCGCCTGTAGGAGAATGGACATGCCGCCTGTAGAAGAATGGACATGCCGCCTGTAGGAGAATGGACATGCCGCCTGTAGGACAATAGACATGCCGCCTGTAGGAGAATGGACATGCCGCCTGTAGGAGAATGGACATGCCGCCTGTAGGAGAATGGACATGCCGCCTGTAGGAGAATGGACCTGCCGCCTGTAGGAGAATGGACCTGCCGCCTGTAGGAGAATGGACATGCCGCCTGTAGGACAGTAGACATGCCGCCTGTAGGAGAATGGACATGCCGCCTGTAGGAGAATAGACGTGCCGCCTGTAGGAGAATGGACATGCCGCCTGTAGGAGAATGGACATGCCGCCTGTAGGAGAATGGACATGCCGCCTGTAGGAGAGTAGACATGTCGCCTGTAGGAGAATGGACATGCCGCCTGTAGGAGAATGGACATGCCGCCTGTAGGAGAATAGACGTGCCGCCTGTAGGAGAATAGACGTGCCGCCTGTAGGAGAATAGACGTGCCGCCTGTAGGACAATAGAGGTGCGGCCTGCAGGACAAAAGAGGGGCCGCCTGTAGGACACTAGACGTGCCAGCTGTAGGACACTAGACGTTCCACCTGTAGGACACTAGACGTTCCACCTGTAGGACACTATTAGACGTGCCACCTGTAGGACACTAGACGTGCCACCTGTAGGACACTAGACGTGCCACCTGTAGGACACTAGACGTTCCACCTGTAGGACACTAGACGTGCCACCTGTAGGACACTACTAGACGTGCCACCTGTAGGACACTAGACGTGCAACCTTTAGGACACTACTAGACGTGCCACCTGTAAGACACTAGACGTGCCACCTGTAGAACACTACTAGATGTGCCACCTGTAGGACACTAGATGTGCCACCTGTAGAACACTACTAGATGTGCCACCTGTAGGAAACTAGATGTGCCGCCTGTAGGAAACTAGACGTGCCGCCTGTTGGACACTAGACGTGCCACGTGTAGGGACAATAGACAGCACCGTATATACTCCGTCCTCCATGCCAGGTACTACTGTATCACACCTCTGCTTCTGCATAATAATGTACTTATATACCATACTGTCTACTAGAATTATAATGTATAGCTGGTGGCATCAGTAGATGTGTCATAATACAGTGCTGGGTGCCAGGTATAGTACCGTCATACCTGGTGCCAGCCCACGCCATATATAACATAAGCAGGATTGGGGGACTGGTGAGTGCGCCTGATCCTATACCAGGTGCCATGTTCTACCTCGTAATACTAATAATAGAACCACGTCGGAATGATATGTCTGTTCCACGAATAACCCATCATAGTCATACTGATACCATCACCACTATACACCACCTCACACACAGTATACCTAGTGCACAGAGCAACAGGATCATCAGCGCCAAGTGGAAGAACTCTATACCATAGGATGAGAGCTGGGGCCAAGTATGTCCGATCCCGACCCGCTGGGGAGAATTCTATCTGGAAGGATCCTTCATCTGGTGCCAAGAAGAACAATCCAAGTGATGACACCCTCTGCATATGGCAGATCTATACAGGGTGCAGCTACAGTATACCTGGTGCCAAGAATAACACTATCATCAGCGCCAAGTGTAATAATTCTATAGAATAACTGCACCATGTCCAACAATAACTGTTATTTTCTCTATGACAACTATAGCAGTGTTATAGTATAATAGTACCGTTACTCTGCAGCAAGCATGTCACTGTTATACCTGGTGCTGAGCATAATAGTACTGTACTGTACACCAAGCATGTCACTGTTATACCTGGTGCTGAGAATAATAGTACTGTACTGTACACCAAGCATGTCACTGTTATACCTGGTGCTGAGAATAATAGTACCGTACTACTACTATGTGCTCCCGGATGATCGCCCGGGCAGGCCCCTGCAGCTCCCTGGCTGTGCGTGTAATAGGAGGCTGCAGACCGCCGCTATCTGCTATGTGCTCCCGGATGATCGCCCGGACAGCCCCCTGCAGCTCCCTGGCTGTGCATGTAATAGGAGGCTGCAGACCACCGCTATCTGCTATGTGCTACCGGATGATTGCCCGGGCAGCCCCTCACAGCTCCCTGGCTGTGCATGTAATAGGAGGCTGCAGACCACCGCTATCTGCTATGTGCTCCCGGATGATTGCCCGGGCAGCCCCTCACAGCTCCCTGGCTGTGCGTGTAATAGGAGGCTGCAGACCGTTGCTATCGGCTATGTGCTCCCGGATGATCGCCCGGGCAGCCCCCTGCAGCTCCCTGGCTGTGCGTGTAATAGGAGGCTGCAGACCCCCCCCCCCCCCCCCCCCCCAATAGTGATTCAATATAATGCTGTTTTCTGATTCCCATAACTTTTAAAAATCTTTCAGCCGGTAGGGCTGTCCGAGAGTCTTTTTTTTAGTGTGCAGTGATTTGCAGCTTTGATTGGTTACCGTGTTTGCATATATGACTTATTTGGTGCAAACACGGTATACTGTGCGAGATTGGGAAGGTAGTATGGCTGACACACAGTATAGTATGTTGGGGATAATAGTTGTATGGTATGGCTGACGCACAGTATAGTAGGTTGGGGGTAGTAGTTGTGTGGCTGACACACAGTATAGTATGTTGGGGGTAGTAGTAGTAGTATGGCTGACACAGTATAGTATGTTGGGGTAGTAGTTTTTATGGCTGACTCATAGTATAGTATGTTGGGGTGGTGGTAGTAGTAGTATGGCTGACACAGTATAGTATGTTGGGGTGGTGGTAGTACTTGTATGGCTGACACACAGTATAGTATGTTGGGGGTAGTAGTAGTATGGCTGACACAGTATAGTATGTTGGGGGTAGTAGTTTATGGCTGACTCATGGGGTGGTGGTAGTAGTAGTATGGCTGACACAGTATAGTATGTTGGGGTGGTGATAGTACTTGTATGGCTGACACAAAGTATAGTATGTTGGGGGAAGTAGTACTATAGCTGACTCACAGTATAGTATGTTACTGGTAGTAGTAGTATGGCTGACACCAGTATAGTATGTTGGGGTAGTAGTAGTATGGCTGACACAGTATAGTATGTTGGGGGTAGTAGTATGGCAGATGCACAGTATTGTAGGTTGGGGGTAGTAGTAGTATGGCTGACACAGTATAGTATGTTGGGGGTAGTAGTATGGCAGATGCACAGTATTGTAGGTTGGGGGTAGTAGTAGTATGGCAGATGCACAGTATAGTAGGTTGGGGGTAGTAGTAGTATGGCAGATGCACAGTATAGTAGGTTGGGGGTAGTAGTAATATGGCAGATGTACAGTATAGTAGGTTGGGGGTAGTAGTAGTATGGCAGATGCACAGTATAGTATGTTGGGGTTAGTAGTATGGCAGATGCACAGTATAGTATGTTACTGGTAGTAGTAGTATGGCAGATGCACAGTATAGTATGTTACTGGTAGTAGTAGTATGGCAGATGCACAGTATAGTAGGTTGGGGGTAGTAGTAGTATGGCAGATGCACAGTATAGTAGGTTGGGGGTAGTAGTAGTATGGCAGATGCACAGTATAGTAGGTTGGGGGTAGTAGTATGGCAGATGGCACAGTATAGTAGGTTGGGGGTAGTAGTAGTATGGCAGATGCACAGTATTGTATGTTGGGGGTAGTAGTAGTATGGCAGATGCACAGTATAGTAGGTTGGGGGTAGTAGTAGTATGGCAGATGCACAGTATAGTAGGTTGGGGGTAGTAGTAGTATGGCAGATGCACAGTATAGTAGGTTGGGGGTAGTAGTAGTATGGCAGATGCACAGTATAGTAGGTTGGGGGGTAGTAGTAGTATGGCAGATGCACTGTAATAGTAGGTTGGGGTAGTAGTATGGTAGATGCACAGTATAGTATGGTTGGGGGTGGTAGTAGTAGTATGGCAGATGCACAGTATTGTATGTTGGGGGTAGTAGTAGTATGGCAGATGCACAGTATAGTAGGTTGGGGTAGTAGTAGGTATGGCAGATGCACAGTATAGTAAGGTTGGGGTAGTAGTATGGCAGATGCACAGTATATGTAGGTTGGGGGTAGTAGCAGTATGGCAGATGCACAGTATTGTATGTTGGGGGGTAGTAGTAGTATGGCAGATGCACAGTACTAGTAGGTTGGGGTAGTAGTAGTATGGCAGATGCACAGTATAGTAGGTTGGGGGTAGTAGTAGTATGGCAGATGCACAGTATTGTATGTTGGGGGTAGTAGTAGTATGCAGATGCACAGTATAGTAGGTTGGGGGTAGTAGTATGGCAGATGCACAGTATAGTAGGTTGGGGGGTAGTAGTAGTATGGCAGATGCACAGTATAGTAGGTTGGGGGTAGTAGTAGTATGGCAGATGCACCAGTATAGTAGGTCGGGGTAGTAGTAGTATGGCAGATGCACAGTATAGTAGGTTGGGGGTAGTAGTAGTATGGCAGATGCACAGTATAGTATGTTGGGGTAGTAGTAGTATGGCAGATGCACAGTATAGTAGGTTGGGGGTAGTAGTATGGCAGATGCACAGTATAGTAGGTTGGGGGTAGTAGTAGTATGGCAGATGCACAGTATAGTAGGTTGGGGGTAGTAGTAGTATGGCAGATGCACAGTATAGTAGGTTGGGGTGTAGTAGTAGTATGGCAGATGCACAGTATAGTAGGTTGGGGGTAGTAGTAGTATGGCAGATGCACAGTATAGTAGGTTGGGGGTAGTAGTAGTATGGCAGATTGCACAGTATAGTAGGTTGGGGGGTAGTAGTAGTATGGCAGATGCACGTATAGTAGGTTGGGGGTAGTAGTAGTATGGCAATGCACAGTATAGTAGGTTGGGGTAGTAGTATGACAGATGCACAGTATAGTATGTTGAATTAGTAGTAGTATGGCAGATGCACAGTATAGTAGGTTGGGGGTAGTAGTATGGCAGATGCACAGTATAGTAGGTTGGGGGTAGTATTTGTATGGCAGATGCACAGTATAGTAGGTTGGGGTTAGTAGTATGGCAGATGTACAGTATAGTAGGTTGAGGGTAGTAGTATGGCTGACACATAAACAAGTATAGTATATTGGGGGTAGTAGTATGGCTGACACATAACATTAGTATAGTATATTAGGGGTAGTAGTATGGCTGACACATAACATTAGTATAGTATATTGGGGATAGTAGTAGTATGGCTGACACATAACATTAGTATAGTATATTGGGGATAGTAGTAGTATGGTTGACACATAGCTATACAACTACTACCCCCAACATGCTATACTAGTGCTATGTGTTAGCCCATACAACTACTATCCCAATATACTATACTAGTGCTGACCCAGCACTAGTATAGTACATTGGGGATAGTAATAGTTGTAGTGGAGCAGGACCTTCACCTCCTGCTCCATGCTGCCCGGTCCCGGCGTCACCCCCCCCCCCCCTCCCTCCCCGCTGTGACTCCCGACCCCCGCACACAGGCCGCCAGCCTCCTCACTAGGGGACAATCTCCAAAGCCATCGGCTGAGGCCTACGAAGCGGTTCGGATGCTACTGACACAGCGCATCTACACAGTTAAATAGCCGTGTAACTGTGTAGATGCCCCTGTGAAGTGTCAGCACTCAGCAGCATCCGAGCCGCTCCGTGCGCAGCAGCCGATGGCTTTGGAGATTGTCCCGTAGTGAGGAGGCTGCGGCCTGTGTGCGGGGGCTGGGAGTCCACAGCGGGGCACAGCCCAGTATAAATACCGCTCCATTAGTGACAGCGGCATGCCGTACCCGGACCGGCCCCCGCAGGTTGCAGACCAGGGGTCGGCCAGTGGGTAGTGTTGGGGTTAACCCCCGGCCGTGACACATGTGCTGTGGCACGCTAGCTCACTGACCTGCTTGACCGGGCAGCATGGAGATGGAGCAGAAGCTGGTGAGTTGGGGAGCAGCGTGGGGGAGAGAGATGACCGGGGACCAGGCAGCATGGAGAAGGAGTTGGCGAGCCGCGCGGGGGTGGGGAGCACACGCTCAGATAGGCCGCCCGCTGTGTTCTCTGCACTATGCTTTATGTTAAGCTGTGCTATTGCAGGAAATCCTGGTACCGAACCGTTTTTTTGCCCCGAATATCGATATTAGTATCGATATTTTGGTGCATTGTGCATCACTAGCATGTAATAGGAGTGCTGCAGACCGCCGCTATCTGCTATGTGCTCCCGGATGATCCGCCCGGGCAGCCCCTTGCAGCTCCCTGGCTGTGCGTGTAATAGGAGGCTGCAGACCACCGCTATCTGCTATGTGCTCCCGATGATCGCCCGGGCAGCCCTCGCAGCTCCCTGGCTGTGCGTGTAATAGGAGGCTGCAGACCGCCGCTATCTGCTATGTGCTCCCGGATGATCGCCCGGGCAGCCCCTTGCAGCTCCCTGGCTGTGCGTTTAATAGGAGCCTGCAGACCGCCGCTATCTGCTACAGGTTTCCCGGATGATCTAATGATCGCCCGGTCAGCCCCTCGCAGCTCCCTGGCTGTGCGTGTAATAGGAGGTTTCAGACCGCCGCTATCTGCTATGTGCTCCGGATGGATCGCCCGGCCAGCCCCCTGGCTGTGCCGTGTAATAGGAGGCTTCAGACCGCCGCTATCTGCTATGTGCTCCGGATGATCGCCCGGGCAGCCCCTCACAGCTCCCTGGCTGTGCGTTTAATAGGAGGCTGCAGACGGCCGCTATCTGATGACTGCCCGGGCAGCCCCCTCGCAGCTCCCTATGCGCCTCCCCAGTCCCCACCCTGAGAGGTCGGTACACGCTTGCTCCTGGAGATCGCCCCGTGTATTAGGGGCTTAAGTGTGGGTCTGTGCACACTGGCATCTTTAGTAACGATCACATGACCGGACTGTACAGCTGCGCAGTGTTGTGACGCCTGCCGGCACATTCTGATGTTTGGGGGAATTAGCCCACAGTGGGTTGTTCATTGAATAGCGGCTGTAGGAAAACCAGGTCAGGGCACACTATGGAGCGAGCGGCGCGGACGCTTGCTTCATAGTGTCCTATGGAAAGTTCTGATGCGGGCGCGCACCTATTGCGCCCGCATCAGAACTCTACGGCCATAAAGATCATCCGGCCCAGTACGGCCGTGTCACGAAACGGCAGGTACAATACTCCATGGGAACATGCCCTAAGGCTGCGTTTCCACTACACAGTATATTTCAGTCCAGTTATTTTGCAACCTCAACCAGGAGTGGATTGAAAACACAGAAATGTTAAAGCTCTGTTCACACACTGCTGAAATTGAGTGGACGGCCGCCATTAACGGCAAATATTTGCTGTTATTTTAAAAACAACGGCCATTGTATCGAAATAATGGCAGTTTCTTTACCGTTATATGGCAGCCATCCACTCAATTTCACCATTGTGTGAACAGAGCTTTAACATTTCTGTGTTTTCAATCCACTCCTGGTTGAGGCTATGTTCACACTACATATGAGACGGCCGTTCTGTGACCCGGCCTCACGGACAGGCCGGTCTCTGCCCTGTTCATCCCGGCCGCTACTTAAGTACCTGCCGGATGATCTTTCCGGCCGCAAGGGCCGCGCGCCCACATCAGAACCTCCCACAGCACACAATGAAGCAAGCGGCCGGAGCCGCTCGCTTCACTGTGTGAACTGACAGGATTTTCATTGAATTGCGGCCGTCAGTTCTTTGCGGAATGTCAGTTCTTTGCGGACCCATACGGGATCACGGCCGGAGCGTATACGATGTGTATACGCACCGGCCGGGATCCCATAGAGGAACAGGCAATGTTCAACACTACATAAACTACAGTCGTTGTTGCCGGTGACAACAACGGCCGTACTTTTCGTAGTGTGAACATAGCCTGAGGTTGCAAAATACTGACTGAAAAATACTGTGTGTGAACCCAGCCTAATGCATCTATATATAAAGTCCGCTCATCCTGAGCTGCCTGGTTCTGGAATAGAATGTCCGTTCTTCTGTAAACCCTGTGTAAAGCTGGGGCACCCTGACGGTAGCCATGATGGGTTCAGCGCCAGAGTGTGAAGGGTTAATAACAACATCCTACTTGTCATATGAGCTTACAATCTAGAGAGTGTAACCTTGTGTTGTGTTCCCATCCCCCGGTTAATCCCCGGAGCCCCCCGAGCCCCCCGCTCATATCTCTTATTTGCACTTATTGAAATACATGGGGCTCTTAATATTTTGCACCTGTTGGAGGATTTTGGATTTCCTTTAAAGCTCGATCCGGCCATGTAATGAAGCCTTGTGCAAACACAGGGGCTTATTCCAAGGCTGCCGGGCGAGCGGGGCGGTGGGGCCTGCCGTGGGGGAGGGGGTCGGCCTCGCACCTCCATACATCGCTTCATTATAAGGAGCGGTGCACCGGGGTTAAGCAGCAAAATGTCCCCAAAAGAATGAAAAACATAAATTACGATATAAAATCCCAGCACCAGTGTTAGTTGTTTTCCGAGGGGGCCGGCCGGTGATTGATATGTGGGCCGGGGGGCCGGGGCCAGGTCTCAGCTGGCCGCTCTAATCCACTAAAGCCACCTATACGATTTGTAGGTTTAGTGGGGTGTCCCGCCACTGACCGTGGTGAGTATCGCCTGACAGCCAGGTCATAAAGTGGCTCACAGTTATGGGAAAGCTCCGGCAGGCATGGTTAACCCCTCCTGTGTCAGGGTCCAGTGTCTGCGGAGCGCTCCCTCTGCTGTGCCAGGGTCCAGTAACCTGCGGAGCCCTCCCCCTCCTCTCCTGTGCCAGGGTCCAGTGCCTGCGGAGCACCCGCCCCCACTCTACTTGTGCAGGGTCTTGTGCCTGCGGAGAGCGCCCCCCCCCCCCCCTCCAGTGGCATGGTCCAGTACCTGGCGGAGCCCTCCCCCTCCAGTGCATGGTCCAGTACCTGCGGAGCCCTCCCCCCTCCCAGTGCATGGTCCCAGTACCTGCGGAGCCCTCCCCCTCCAGTGCATGGTCCAGTACCTGCGGAGCCCTCCCCCTCCAGTGCATGGTACAGTACCTGCGGAGCCCTCCCCCTCCAGTGCATGGTCCAGTACCTGCGGAGGGCCCTCCCCCTCCAGTGCATGGTCCAGTACCTGCGGAGCCTCCCCCCTCCAGTGCATGGTCCAGTACCTGCGGAGCCCTCCCCCTCCAGTGCATGGTCCAGTACCTGCGGAGCCCTCCCCCTCCAGTGGCATGGTCCAGTACCTGCGAGCCCTCCCCCTCTCACCAGCTGCATGGTCCAGTACCTGCGGAGCCCTCCCCCTCCAGTGCATGGTCCGTACCTGCGGAGCCCTCCCCCTCCAGTGCCATGGTCCAGCACCTGTATCAGTGTGTAGCAGTATTATAGCAGAATATCAGTGGTGTAGCAGTATATAGTGATATACAGTATATATGTCATCATTTGTGTTTTGGAATTTTATTTTTTAACTCTGAGATTCAGGGTAAAGATTCCTATAGGAGCAAGAGGTGTGATGAGGAGGGTTACTTGATCTGTACTGATCCTGTACTGATCCTGTACTGATCCTGTACTGATCCTGAGTCACATCTGTTATTTATTTGATTAAAATTAAGCAAACCAATAAATATAGAAATAAAACCTACTGTATCTTACCAGAACAAAACAATAAATACAGGAAATAAACCTACCATATCTTACCAGACCACAACCATAAATATATATGGAAATAAAACCTACATATCTTACCAGAACAGAAAAACACTAAATATATGGAAATAAAACCTACCATATCGAACCAGAGCAAAACAATAAATACATATAGAAATAAACCTATTGTATTTACCAGAACAAAACAATAAATACAGGAATAAACCTACCGTATATAACCAGAGCAAAACAATAAATATATACGGAAATAAAGATACCATATCTTACCAGAACAAAACAATAAATATATATGGAAATAAAACCTACCATACTGTATTTTACCAGAACAAAACAATAAGTATATACGGAAATAAAACCTACCATATCTTACCAGACCACAACAATAAATACATATAGAAATAAACCTATTATATCTTACCAGAACACAACAATAAATATATACGGAAATAACCTAACGTATTTTATAGAACAAAACAATAATATATAGGGAAATAACTTAACATATGTTATAGAACAAAACAATAAATATATAGGGAAATAAACTTACTGTGTCTTACCAGAACAAACAATAAATAGGAAAATTTACAAACACCATTTAGATCCTGAATTATACCGCAGAGCTGCATTCTCTATTCTGTTTGTTATTATTGGAAACAGTCAGTAATCTTGTTGATGACACTACCTATCAACCTGGCTGAGCTCCTGTAATACCGGGGAATGTTAGATTTGAAGGTGACTGGAGGATAAGACATGATGTAACAGCAAATAGTGAGTGCAGCTCTGGAGGGTAAGACATGATGTAACAGCAGAATAGTGAGTGCAGCTCTGGAGGATGAGACATGATGTAATAGCAGAATAGTGAGTGCAGCTCTGGAGGATGAGACATGATGTAACAGCAGAATAGTGAGTGCAGCTCTGGAGGATGAGACAGGATGTAAAAGCAGAATAGTGAGTGCAGCTCTGGAGGATAAGACATGATGTAACAGCAAAATAGTGAGAGCAGCTCTGGAGGATGAGACATGATATAACAGCAGAATAGTGATTGCAGCTCTGGAGGATGAGACATGATATAACAGCAGAATAGTGGGTGCAGCTCTGGAGGATAAGATATGTAAAAGCAGAATAGTGAGTAGAGCTCTGGAGGATGAGACATGATATAACAGCAGAATAGTGAGTGCAGCTCTGGAGGATGAGACATGGTGTAACAGCAGAATAGTGAGTGCAGCTCTGGAGGATGAGACATGATGTAACAGCAGAATAGTGAGTGAAGCTCTGGAGGATAAGACATGATATAACAGCAGAATAGTGAGTGCAGCTCTGGAGGATGACACATGATGTACCAACAGAATAGTGAGTGCAGCTCTGCAGGATGAGACATGATGTAACAGCAGAATAGTGAGTGCAGCTCTGGAGGATAAGACATGATGTACCAGCAGAATAGTGAGTGCAGCTCTGGAGGTGACTGGAGGATGAGACATGATGTAACAGCAGAATAGTGAGTGCAGCTCTGGAGGATGAGGCATGATGTAACAGCAGAATAGTGAGTGCATCTGGAGGATGAGACATGATGTAACTCCAGAATAGTGAGTGCAGCTCTGGAGGATGAGACATGATGTAACAGCAGAATAGTGAGTGCAGCTCTGGAGGTTAGTGCAGCTCCCCTTAAGCGCTTTATGTGCCTGTGCTCCTGTATTGTCCCACACGGTCGTTCTCACAGAGCACTGTATGGGGTTATTATGGGCTCCCTGATATTTACATTCCTCTCTGTAGATTTCCAGGACTGCCGGGTCTGTAACTTATTTAGCGGCCTGGCCGGGGCTGATCTGGTGTGGTGGGGGGGTGATTTATGGCGCAGGACCCCGCAGCGGTGGTGTCTCTCTTTGATGTGCGCTCTTCTCATGCATCATTCCTGCATCAAAGCCCAGATGGCCCCAGAAAATCTGTAAAACAATTAGTAACGTCAGGTTCTTATTTATGTCCCGGGATCATCACCCAGAATCCTCGCCAAACTGCCTCATCACCCATGCTGCCCGACATCTGTTATCAGACCACATACAGCATCATCACCCATGCTGCCCGATCCTGTTATCAGACCACATACAGCATCATCACCCATGCTGCCCGATCCTGTTATCAGACCACATACAGCATCATCACCCATGCTGCCCGATCCTGTTATCAGACCACATACAGCATCATCACCCATGCTGCCCGATTCCTGTTATCAGAGTACATACAGCTATATAACAGCTATACTTACCGTATCCAGGTCCAGTCTCCTGAAGACGCTATATAACAGCTATACTTACTGTATCCAGCTCAGTCTCCTGAAGGCTGCTATATAACAGCTATACTTACTGTATCCGGTCCAGTCTCCAGAAGGCAGCTATAATACAGCTATACTTTACTGTATCCAGGGCCAGTCTCCTGAAGGCAGCTATATAACAGCTATACTTACTGTATCCAGGTCCAGTCTCCTGAAGGCGGCTATATAACAGCTATACTTACTGTATCCAGGTCCAGTCTCCTAAGGCAGCTTATAACAGCTATACTTACGATATCCAGGCCCAGCTCTGAAGGTCCAGCTCTATAACAGCTATACTTACTGTATCCAGGTCCGTCTCCTGAAGACGCTATATAACAGCTATACATACTGTATCCAGGTCCAGTCTCCTGAAGGCATCTATATAACAGCTATACTTACTATATCCAGGCCCTTCTCCTGAAGGCAGCTATATAACAGCTATACTTACTGTATCCAGGTCCAGTCTCCTGAAGGCAGCTATATAACAGCTATACTTTACTGTATCCAGGTCCAGTCTCCTGAAGGCTGCTATATAACAGCTATACTTACTGTATCCAGGGCCAGTCTCCTGAAGGACGCTATATAACAGCTATACTTACTGTATCCAGGTCCAGTCTCCTGAAGGCAGCTATATAACAGCTATAATTACTGTATCATAGGTCCAGTCTCCTGAAGGCAGCTATATAACAGCTATACTTACTGTATCCAGGTCCAGTCTCCTGAAGGCTGCTATATAACAGCTATACTTACTGCATCCAGGTCCAGTCTCCTGAAGTCAGCTATATAACAGCTATACTTACTGTATCCAGGGCCATTCTCCTGAAGGCAGCTATATAACAGCTATACTTACTGTATCCAGGTCCAGTCTCCTGAAGGCGCTATATAACAGCTATACTTACTGTATCCAGGTCCAGTCTCCTGAAGGCAGCTATATAACAGCTATACTTACTATATCCAGGCCCAGTCTCCTGAAGGCAGCTATATAACAGCTATACTTACTGTATCCAGGTCCAGTCTCCTGAAGGACGCTATATAACAGCTATACTTACTGTATCCAGGGCCAGTCTCCTGAAGGCTGCTATATAACAGCTATACTTACTGTATCCAGGGCCAGTCTCCTGAAGGACGCTATAATAACAGCTATACTTACTGTATCCAGGTCCAGTCTCCTGAAGGCAGCTATATAACAGCTATAATTACTGTATCCAGGTCCAGTCTCCTGAAGGCAGCTATATAACAGCTATACTTACTGTATCCAGGCCCAGTCTCCTGAAGGCAGCTATATAACAGCTATACTTACTGTATCCAGGGCCAGTCTCCTGAAGGCAGCTATATAACAGCTATACTTACTGTATCCAGGTCCAGTCTCCTGAAGGCAGCTATATAACAGCTATACTTACTGTATCCAGGCCCAGTCTCCGGAGGCTGCTATATAACAGCTTACTTACTGTATATATAACAGCTATACTTACTGTATCCAGGGCCAGTCTCCTGAAGGCAGCTATATAACAGCTATACTTACTGTATCCAGGTCCAGTCTCCTGAAGGCAGCTATATAAGAGCTAGTATAAGTATAGCTGTTATAAGTACAGTGTGATGTCACAGGTGTGTGGCTGTATAGGATAATATTATTAGGGTAAGTACAGTGTGATGTCACTGGTGTGGCCATATACAGTAGTATGATATTATTAGAGTAAGTACAGTGTGATATACTATATAGCCACACCTGTGACATTACACTGTACTTACCGTAATAATATCATACTATATGGCCACACCTGTGACATCACACTGTACTTACCCTAATAATATCATACTATATGGCCACACCTGTGACATCACACTGTACTTACCCTAAAAATATCATACTATATAGCCACACCTGTAAAGTTTTTAGGGTAAGTACAGTGTGGTGTCACAGGTGTGAAGCTATATAGTATGATATTATTAGGGTAAGTACAGTGTGATGTCACAGGTGTGTAGCTATATAGTATGATATCAGGGTAAGTACAGTGTGATGTCACAGGTGTGTGGCCATATAGTAATGATTTATTAGGGTAAGTACAGTCTAATGTCACAGGTGTGTGATCATATAGTATGATATTAGGGTAAGTACAATGTGATGGTCACAAGTGTGGCTATATAGTAGATATTAGGGTAAGTACAGTGTGATGTCACAGGTGTGTGTCCATATAGTATGATATTATCAGGGTAAGTACAGTGTGATGTCACAGGTGTGTAGCTATATAGTATGATATCAGGTAAGTACAGTGTGATGTCACAGGTGTGTGGCCATATAGTATGATATTATTAGGGTAAGTACAGTCTAATGTCACAGGTGTGTGATCATATAGTATGATATTAGGGTAAGTACAATGTGATGTCACAAGTGTGGCTATATAGTAGGATATTAGGGTAAGTACAGTGTGATGTCACAGGTGTGTGTCCATATAGTATGATATTATCAGGGTAAGTACAGTGTGATGTCACAGGTGTGGCTATATAGTAGGATATTAGGGTAAGTACAGTCTGATGTGACAGGTGTGTGGCCATATAGATGATATTATCAGGGTAAGTACAGTGTGATGTCACAGGTGTGTGGCCATATAGTATGATATGATTATACTGCACTGTATATACCAGTGTATATATACCGTATACCATGTAATATATCCTGATGATATTGTACCATATATACCAGCGTATATATACCGTATAACATGTAATATATCCTGATAATGTACCATATATACAGTGTATATATACCGTATAACATGTAATATATCCTGATAATGTACTAATATACAAGTGTATATATACTGTATAACATGTAATATATCCTGATAATGTACCATATATACAAATGTATATATACAGGATAACATGTAATTTATCCTGATAATACTGCACCATATATACCAGCGTATATATACCATATACCATGTAATATCCTGATAATATTGTACCATATATACCAGCGTATATATACCGTATAACATGTAATATATCCTGATAATGTACCATATATACAAGTGTATATATACCGTATAACATGTTATCCTGATAATGTACCATATATACCAGCGTATATATACCGTATACCATGTAATATATCCTGATGATATTGTACCATATATACCAGCGTATGTATACCGTATAACATGTAATATATCCTGATAATGTACCATATATACCAGCATATATATACCGTATAACATGTAATATACCCTGATGATATTGTACCATATATCAAGTGTATATATACCGTATACATGTAATATATCCTGATAATGTACCATATATACAAGTGTAATATACAGTACTAGAAAATGTACCCGGCGCTGCCCGGGTATAAAGTGTCAGTGTGTTTAATTAGATTTGTTCTATGGTGCCCAGGAGGCCAAGCTAAAGGTATTGTTTCATCTGAGTTAATCAGTGGAATTAGTGTATTCCTGTAGTGCATATTTGGAGGGGATCTGTATACCCACAATGTATAGTTTTTTAGGGGTCTTGCATATCTGTAGTGCATAGTGGGGGGCTGTATACCTATAGTGTATAGTTTGGGGGTCCCCTGTATACCTGTAGTGTGTATTTGGGGGGGGGCTGTATACCTGTAGTGTATAGTTAAGGGAGGTCCTGTATACCTGCAGTGTACAGTTGGTGAAGGTCCTGTATACCTGTACTGTATAGTTCGGGGGGTCCTGTATACCTGTAGTATATAGTTGGTTCTGTATACCTGTAATGTATAGTTGGTGGAAGTCTTGTATACCTGTAGTTTTATAGTTTCAGGGTCCTGGATACCTGTAGTGTATAATTGGTGGAGGTCTTGTATACCTGTAGTTTATAGTTCGGGGGTCCTGTATACTGTATACCTGTAGTAAATAGTTTTGAGTCCTGTATAACTATAGTATAGAGTTGGTGGAGGTCCTGTATACCTGTAGTGTATAGTTTGGGTCCTATATACCTGTAGTTTTAGCTGGTGGAGTTCCTGTATACCTGTAGTATATTTGGGGTCCTGTATACTTGTAGTATAGAGTTGGTGAAGGTGCTGTATACCTGTATTATAGAGTTGGTGTAGGTCCTGTATATCTGTAGCGTATAGTTTGGGGTCCTATATACCTGTAGTATATAGTTGGTGTTCCTGTATACCTGTAGTGTATAGTTTTGAGGTCCTGTATACCTGTAGTGTATAGTTTGGGGTCCTGTATACCTGTAGTATATAGTTGGTGGAGGTCCTGTATACCTGAAGTATATAGTTGGTGGAGTCCTGTATACCTGTAGTATATAGTTTTGGGGTCCTGTATACCTGTAGTGTAAAGTTTGGGGTCCTGTATACCTGTAGTATATAGTTTTGTGAGGTCCCGTGCACCTGTAGTGTATAGTTTTGGGGTCCTGTATACCTGTAGTGTCCTGTATACCTGCAGGGTTGTATTTACCCGTATGGCAGTGTTATTCAGTCACAGTGTGATGGTATTGGTCATGTCTGGTATGGCGGTGTTATCCAGTCACAGTATGGCGGTATTGGTCAGGTCTGGTATAGCGTTGTTATCCAGTCACAGTATGGCGGTATTGGTCAGTCTGATATGACGGTGTTTATCCAGTCACAGTTTGGCGGTATTGGTCAGGTCTGGTATGGCAGTGTTATCCAGTCACAGTATGGCGGTATTGGTCAGGTCTTATATGACAGTGTTATCCAGTCACAGTATGGCGGTATTGGTCAGGTCTGGTGTGGCAGTGTTATCCAGTCACAGTATGGCGGTATTGGTCAGGTCTGGTGTGGCAGTGTTATCCAGTCACAGTATGGCAGTATTGGTGAGGTCTGGTGTGGCAGTGTTATCCAGTCACAGTATGGCGGTATTGGTCAGGTCTGGTGTGGCGTTGTTACCCAGTCACAGTATGCGGTATTGGTCAGGTCTGGTATGGAGGTGTTATCCAGTCAGTTTGGTATACCTGTTGTGCCCTGTATATACATGTACTGTATGGATGGAGTAGGGGGCCCTGTATATACATGTACTGTATAGATGGAGTAGGGGGGCCCTGTATATACATGTACTGTATAGATGGAGTAGGGGGCCCTGTATATACATGTACTGTATAGAATGGAGTAGGGGGCCCTGTATATACATGTACTGTATAGATGGAGTAGGGGGTCCTGTATATACATTACTGTATAGATGGAGTAGGGGGTCCCTGTATACATGTCTGTATAGATGGAGTAGGGGGTCCTGTATATACATGTACTGTATAGATGGAGTAGGGGGGCCCTGTATATACTGTACTGTATAGATGGAGTAGGGGGTCCTGTATATACATGTACTGTATAGATGGAGTAGGGGGTCCTGTATATACATATACTGTATAGATGGAGTAGGGGGTCCTGTATATACATGTACTGTATAGATGGAGTAGGGGGTCCATCTATACAGTACATGTATTGTATAGGATGGATAGGGGTCCTGTATATACATGTACTGTATAGATGGAGTAGGGGGTCCTGTATATACATGTACTGTATAGGATGGAGTAGGGGGTCCTGTATATACATGTACTGTATAGATGGAGTAGGGGGTCCTGTATATACATGTACTGTATAGATGGAGTAGGGGGTCCTGTATATACATGTACTGTATAGATGGAGTAGGGGGTCCTGTATATACATGTACTGTATAGATGGAGTAGGGGGTCCTGTATATACATGTACTGTATAGATGGAGTAGGGGGGCCTGTATATACATGTACTGTATAGATGGAGTAGGGGGTCCTGTATACATGTACTGTATAGATGGAGTAGGGGGTCCCTGTATATACATGTACTGTATAGATGGAGTAGGGGTCCTGTATACATGTACTGTATAGATGGAGTAGGGGGTCCTGTATACATGTACTGTATAGATGGAGTAAGGGGGTCCCTGTATATACATGTACTGTATAGATGGAGTAGGGGGTCCTGTATACATGTACTGTATAGATGGGAGTAGGGGTCCTGTATTACATGTACTGTATAGATGGAGTAGGGGGTCCCTGTATATACATGTACTGTATAGATGGAGTAGGGGGTCCTGTATATACATGTACTGTATAGATGGAGTAGGGGGTCCTGTATATACATGTACTGTATAGATGGAGTAGGGGGTCCTGTATATACATGTACTGTATAGATGGAGTAGGGGGTCCTGGATATACATGTACTGTATAGATGGAGTAGGGGGCCTGTATATACATGTACTGTATATGGAGTAGGGGGGGGGTGGGGGAGGGGGGGTCCTGTATATACATGTACTGTATAGATGGAGTAGGGGGGCCCTGTATATACATGTACTGTATAGATGGAGTAGGGGGTCCTGTATATACATGTACTGTATAGATGGAGTAGGGGGCCCTGTAATACATGTACTGTAATAGATGGAGTAGGGGGTCCTGTATATACATGTACTGTATAGATGGAGTAGGGGGGTCCTGTATACATGTACAGTATAGATGGAGTAGGGGGTCCTGTTATACATGTACTGTATAGATGGAGTAGGGGGGCCCTGTATATACATGTACTGTATAGATGGAGTAGGGGGTCCCTGTATACATGTACTGTATAGATGGAGTAGGGGGGGTCCTGTATATACCATGTACTGTATAGATGGAGTAGGGGGTCCCTGTATATACATGTACTGTATAGATGGAGTAGGGGGTCCTGTATAGCCATGTACTGTAATAGATGGAGTAGGGGGTCCTGTATACATGTACTTATAGATGGAGTAGGGGGGTCCTGTAATACATGTACTGTAATAGATGGAGTAGGGGGCCCTGTTTTAAAAATATATATGTCCTGTATAGATGGAGTAGGGGGGTCCTGTATATACATGTACTGTATAGATGGAGTAGGGGGTCCTGTATATACATTGTAATGTATAGATGGAGTAGGGGGGCCTGTATATACTGTACTGTATAGATGGAGTAGGGGTCCTGTATATACATGTACTGTATAGATTGGAGTAGGGGGTCCTGTATATACATGTACTGTATAGATGGAGTAGGGGGTCCCTGTATACATGATACTGTATAGATGGAGTAGGGGGTCCTGTATACATGTACTGTATAGATGGAGTAGGGGGTCCTGTATTACATGTACTGTATATGATGGAGTAGGGGGCCCTGTATACATGTACTGTATAGATGGAGTAGGGGGTCCCTGTATATACATGTACTGTATAGATGGAGTAGGGGGCCCTGTATATACATGTACTGTATAGATGGAGTAGGGGGTCCCTGTATATACATGTACTGTATAGATGGAGTAGGGGGCCCTGTATATAATGTACTGTATATGACTGGAGTAGGGGGCCCTGTATATACTGTACTGGTATAGATGGAGTAGGGGGCCCATGTATATATGGAGTAT
>NW_027210113.1:57500-112634 GCF_027789765.1 Dendropsophus ebraccatus | reverse complement strand
TTGATTTTTCTATGGGAATTGGCAGAAATGACTTCTAAGCCTCAAAATAATGACTTTTTTTCCCAAGGTGGTAGGAATGAAAACTCAGTGCGGGCTGGATGGGGTCCCCCCTGGGCACCGCAGACCTAAGCTTGTTTAACTCCTACCTCTTAAAGGGACCGAGAAAAAATGACCTTTTCTGCACTCCAATGTAAGTCAATGGGGCGATTTTTTGGCTATGTGCTAGAAATGAAATTCAGTGCGGATTGGATGACAGGCACCCTAGGCACCCAGGATCGGCTTTAGTTTCACGTGTATCTCTTAAGCCGGCAGAGAAAACCCACCTGATATGCGCTCCACACAATTGAATAGAGACGCCGTTGATTTTCTATGGGAATTGCAGAAATGACTTCTAAGCCTCAAAATAATGACTTTTTTTCCTAAGGTGGTAGGAATGAAACTCAGTGCGGGCTGGATGGGGTCCCCCCTGGGCACCGCAGACCTAAGCTTGTTTAACTCCTACCTCTTAAAGGGACCGAGAAAAAATGACCTTTTCTGCACTCCAATGTAAGTCAATGGGGCGATTTTTTGGCTATGTGCTAGAAATGAAATTCAGTGCGGATTGGATGACAGGCACCCTAGGCACCCAGGATCGGCTTTAGTTTCACGTGTATCTCTTAAGCCGGCAGAGAAAACCCACCTGATATGCGCTCCACACAATTGAATAGAGACGCCGTTGATTTTCTATGGGAATTGCAGAAATGACTTCTAAGCCTCAAAATAATGACTTTTTTTCCTAAGGTGGTAGGAATGAAACTCAGTGCGGGCTGGATGGGGTCCCCCTGGGCACCGCAGACCTAAGCTTGTTTAACTCCTACCTCTTAAAGGGACCGAGAAAAAATGACCTTTTCTGCACTCCAATGTAAGTCAATGGGGCGATTTTTTGGCTATGTGCTAGAAATGAAATTCAGTGCGGATTGGATGACAGGCACCCTAGGCACCCAGGATCGGCTTTAGTTTCACGTGTATCTCTTAAGCCGGCAGAGAAAACCCACCTGATATGCGCTCCACACAATTGAATAGAGACGCCGTTGATTTTCTATGGGAATTGCAGAAATGACTTCTAAGCCTCAAAATAATGACTTTTTTTCCTAAGGTGGTAGGAATGAAACTCAGTGCGGGCTGGATGGGGTCCCCCTGGGCACCGCAGACCTAAGCTTGTTTAACTCCTACCTCTTAAAGGGACCGAGAAAAAATGACCTTTTCTGCACTCCAATGTAAGTCAATGGGGCGATTTTTTGGCTATGTGCTAGAAATGAAATTCAGTGCGGATTGGATGACAGGCACCCTAGGCACCCAGGATCGGCTTTAGTTTCACGTGTATCTCTTAAGCCGGCAGAGAAAACCCACCTGATATGCGCTCCACACAATTGAATAGAGACGCCGTTGATTTTCTATGGGAATTGCAGAAATGACTTCTAAGCCTCAAAATAATGACTTTTTTTCCTAAGGTGGTAGGAATGAAACTCAGTGCGGGCTGGATGGGGTCCCCCTGGGCACCGCAGACCTAAGCTTGTTTAACTCCTACCTCTTAAAGGGACCGAGAAAAAATGACCTTTTCTGCACTCCAATGTAAGTCAATGGGGCGATTTTTTGGCTATGTGCTAGAAATGAAATGCAGTGCGGATTGGATGACAGGCACCCTAGGCACCCAGGATCGGCTTTAGTTTCACGTGTATCTCTTAAGCCGGCAGAGAAAACCACCTGATATGCGCTCCACACAATTGAATAGAGACGCCGTGATTTTCTATGGGAATTGCAGAAATGACTTCTAAGCCTCAAAATAATGACTTTTTTTCCTAAGGTGGTAGGAATGAAACTCAGTGCGGGCTGGATGGGGTCCCCCCTGGGCACCGCAGACCTAAGCTTGTTTAACTCCTACCTCCTTAGGAAAAAATGACCTTTTCTGCACTCCAATGTAAGTCAATGGGGCGATTTTTTGGCTATGTGCTAGAAATGAAATTCAGTGCGGATTGGATGACAGGCACCCTAGGCACCCAGGATCAGCTTTAGTTTCACGTGTATCTCTTAAGCCGGCAGAGAAAACCCACCTGATATGCGCTCCACACAATTGAATAGAGACGCCATTGATTTTCTATGGGAATTGCAGAAATGACTTCTAAGCCTCAAAATAATGACTTTTTTCCTAAGGTGGTAGGAATGAAACTCAGTGCGGGCTGGATGGGGTCCCCCCTGGGCACCGCAGACCTAAGCTTGTTTAACTCCTACCTCTTAAAGGGACCGAGAAAAAATGACCTTTTCTGCACTCCAATGTAAGTCAATGGGGCGATTTTTTGGCTATGTGCTAGAAATGAAATTCAGTGCGGATTGGATGACAGGCACCCTAGGCACCCAGGATCGGCTTTAGTTTCACGTGTATCTCTTAAGCCGGCAGAGAAAACCCACCTGATATGCGCTCCACACAATTGAATAGAGACGCCGTTGATTTTCTATGGGAATTGCAGAAATGACTTCTAAGCCTCAAAATAATGACTTTTTTTCCTAAGGTGGTAGGAATGAAACTCAGTGCGGGCTGGATGGGGTCCCCCTGGGCACCGCAGACCTAAGCTTGTTTAACTCCTACCTCTTAAAGGGACCGAGAAAAAATGACCTTTTCTGCACTCCAATGTAAGTCAATGGGGCGATTTTTTGGCTATGTGCTAGAAATGAAATTCAGTGCGGATTGGATGACAGGCACCCTAGGCACCCAGGATCGGCTTTAGTTTCACGTGTATCTCTTAAGCCGGCAGAGAAAACCCACCTGATATGCGCTCCACACAATTGAATAGAGACGCCATTGATTTTCTATGGGAATTGCAGAAATGACTTCTAAGCCTCAAAATAATGACTTTTTTTCCTAAGGTGGTAGGAATGAAACTCAGTGCGGGCTGGATGGGGTCCCCCCTGGGCACCGCAGACCTAAGCTTGTTTAACTCCTACCTCTTAAAGGGACCGAGAAAAAATGACCTTTTCTGCACTCCAATGTAAGTCAATGGGGCGATTTTTTGGCTATGTGCTAGAAATGAAATTCAGTGCGGATTGGATGACAGGCACCCTAGGCACCCAGGATCGGCTTTAGTTTCACGTGTATCTCTTAAGCCGGCAGAGAAAACCCACCTGATATGCGCTCCACACAATTGAATAGAGACGCCGTTGATTTTCTATGGGAATTGCAGAAATGACTTCTAAGCCTCAAAATAATGACTTTTTTCCTAAGGTGGTAGGAATGAAACTCAGTGCGGGCTGGATGGGGTCCCCCCTGGGCACCGCAGACCTAAGCTTGTTTAACTCCTACCTCTTAAAGGGACCGAGAAAAAATGACCTTTTCTGCACTCCAATGTAAGTCAATGGGGCGATTTTTTGGCTATGTGCTAGAAATGAAATTCAGTGCGGATTGGATGACAGGCACCCTAGGCACCCAGGATCGGCTTTAGTTTCACGTGTATCTCTTAAGCCGGCAGAGAAAACCCACCTGATATGCGCTCCACACAATTGAATAGAGACGCCGTTGATTTTCTATGGAATTGCAGAAATGACTTCTAAGCCTCAAAATAATGACTTTTTTTCCTAAGGTGGTAGGAATGAAACTCAGTGCGGGCTGGATGGGGTCCCCCCTGGGCACCGCAGACCTAAGCTTGTTTAACTCCTACCTCTTAAAGGGACCGAGAAAAAATGACCTTTTCTGCACTCCAATGTAAGTCAATGGGGCGATTTTTTGGCTATGTGCTAGAAATGAAATTCAGTGCGGATTGGATGACAGGCACCCTAGGCACCCAGGATCGGCTTTAGTTTCACGTGTATCTCTTAAGCCGGCAGAGAAAACCCACCTGATATGCGCTCCACACAATTGAATAGAGACGCCGTTGATTTTCTATGGGAATTGCAGAAATGACTTCTAAGCCTCAAAATAATGACTTTTTTTCCTAAGGTGGTAGGAATGAAACTCAGTGCGGGCTGGATGGGGTCCCCCCTGGGCACCGCAGACCTAAGCTTGTTTAACTCCTACCTCTTAAAGGGACCGAGAAAAAATGACCTTTTCTGCACTCCAATGTAAGTCAATGGGGCGATTTTTTGGCTATGTGCTAGAAATGAAATTCAGTGCGGATTGGATGACAGGCACCCTAGGCACCCAGGATCGGCTTTAGTTTCACGTGTATCTCTTAAGCCGGCAGAGAAAACCCACCTGATATGCGCTCCACACAATTGAATAGAGACGCCGTTGATTTTCTATGGGAATTGCAGAAATGACTTCTAAGCCTCAAAATAATGACTTTTTTTCCTAAGGTGGTAGGAATGAAACTCAGTGCGGGCTGGATGGGGTCCCCCCTGGGCACCGCAGACCTAAGCTTGTTTAACTCCTACCTCTTAAAGGGACCGAGAAAAAATGACCTTTTCTGCACTCCAATGTAAGTCAATGGGGCGATTTTTTGGCTATGTGCTAGAAATGAAATTCAGTGCGGATTGGATGACAGGCACCCTAGGCACCCAGGATCGGCTTTAGTTTCACGTGTATCTCTTAAGCCGGCAGAGAAAACCCACCTGATATGCGCTCCACACAATTGAATAGAGACGCCGTTGATTTTCTATGGGAATTGCAGAAATGACTTCTAAGCCTCAAAATAATGACTTTTTTTCCTAAGGTGGTAGGAATGAAACTCAGTGCGGGCTGGATGGGGTCCCCCCTGGGCACCGCAGACCTAAGCTTGTTTAACTCCTACCTCTTAAAGGGACCGAGAAAAAATGACCTTTTCTGCACTCCAATGTAAGTCAATGGGGCGATTTTTTGGCTATGTGCTAGAAATGAAATTCAGTGCGGATTGGATGACAGGCACCCTAGGCACCCAGGATCGGCTTTAGTTTCACGTGTATCTCTTAAGCCGGCAGAGAAAACCCACCTGATATGCGCTCCACACAATTGAATTAGAGACGCCGTTGATTTTCTATGGGAATTGCAGAAATGACTTCTAAGCCTCAAAATAATGACTTTTTACCTAAGGTGGTAGGAATGAAACTCAGTGCGGGCTGGATGGGGTCCCCCCTGGGCACCGCAGACCTAAGCTTGTTTAACTCCTACCTCTTAAAGGGACCGAGAAAAAATGACCTTTTCTGCACTCCAATGTAAGTCAATGGGGCGATTTTTTGGCTATGTGCTAGAAATGAAATTGAGTGCGGATTGGATGACAGGCACCCTAGGCACCCAGGATCGGCTTTAGTTTCACGTGTATCTCTTAAGCCGGCAGAGAAAACCCACCTGATATGCGCTCCACACAATTGAATAGAGACGCCGTTGATTTTCTATGGGAATTGCAGAAATGACTTCTAAGCCTCAAAATAATGACTTTTTTCCTAAGGTGGTAGGAATGAAACTCAGTGCGGGCTGGATGGGGTCCCCCCTGGGCACCGCAGACCTAAGCTTGTTTAACTCCTACCTCTTAAAGGGACCGAGAAAAAATGACCTTTTCTGCACTCCAATGTAAGTCAATGGGGCGATTTTTTGGCTATGTGCTAGAAATGAAATTCAGTGCGGATTGGATGACAGGCACCCTAGGCACCCAGGATCGGCTTTAGTTTCACGTGTATCTCTTAAGCCGGCAGAGAAAACCCACCTGATATGCGCTCCACACAATTGAATAGAGACGCCGTTGATTTTCTATGGGAATTGCAGAAATGACTTCTAAGCCTCAAAATAATGACTTTTTTTCCTAAGGTGGTAGGAATGAAACTCAGTGCGGGCTGGATGGGGTCCCCCCTGGGCACCGCAGACCTAAGCTTGTTTAACTCCTACCTCTTAAAGGGACCGAGAAAAAATGACCTTTTCTGCACTCCAATGTAAGTCAATGGGGCGATTTTTTGGCTATGTGCTAGAAATGAAATTCAGTGCGGATTGGATGACAGGCACCCTAGGCACCCAGGATCGGCTTTAGTTTCACGTGTATCTCTTAAGCCGGCAGAGAAAACCCACCTGATATGCGCTCCACACAATTGAATAGAGACGCCGTTGATTTTCTATGGGAATTGCAGAAATGACTTCTAAGCCTCAAAATAATGACTTTTTTTCCTAAGGTGGTAGGAATGAAACTCAGTGCGGGCTGGATGGGGTCCCCCTGGGCACCGCAGACCTAAGCTTGTTTAACTCCTACCTCTTAAAGGGACCGAGAAAAAATGACCTTTTCTGCACTCCAATGTAAGTCAATGGGGCGATTTTTGGCTATGTGCTAGAAATGAAATTCAGTGCGGATTGGATGACAGGCACCCTAGGCACCCAGGATCGGCTTTAGTTTCACGTGTATCTCTTAAGCCGGCAGAGAAAACCCACCTGATATGCGCTCCACACAATTGAATAGAGACGCCGTTGATTTTCTATGGGAATTGCAGAAATGACTTCTAAGCCTCAAATAATGACTTTTTTCCTAAGGTGGTAGGAATGAAACTCAGTGCGGGCTGGATGGGGTCCCCCCTGGGCACCGCAGACCTAAGCTTGTTTAACTCCTACCTCTTAAAGGGACCGAGAAAAAATGACCTTTTCTGCACTCCAATGTAAGTCAATGGGGCGATTTTTTGGCTATGTGCTAGAAATGAAATTCAGTGCGGATTGGATGACAGGCACCCTAGGCACCCAGGATCGGCTTTAGTTTCACGTGTATCTCTTAAGCCGGCAGAGAAAACCCACCTGATATGCGCTCCACACAATTGAATAGAGACGCCGTTGATTTTCTATGGGAATTGCAGAAATGACTTCTAAGCCTCAAAATAATGACTTTTTTTCCTAAGGTGGTAGGAATGAAACTCAGTGCGGGCTGGATGGGGTCCCCCTGGGCACCGCAGACCTAAGCTTGTTTAACTCCTACCTCTTAAAGGGACCGAGAAAAAATGACCTTTTCTGCACTCCAATGTAAGTCAATGGGGCGATTTTTTGGCTATGTGCTAGAAATGAAATGCAGTGCGGATTGGATGACAGGCACCCTAGGCACCCAGGATCGGCTTTAGTTTCACGTGTATCTCTTAAGCCGGCAGAGAAAACCCACCTGATATGCGCTCCACACAATTGATTAGAGACGCCGTTGATTTTCTATGGGAATTGCAGAAATGACTTCTAAGCCTCAAAATAATGACTTTTTTTCCTAAGGTGGTAGGAATGAAACTCAGTGCGGGCTGGATGGGGTTCCCCCTGGGCACCGCAGACCTAAGCTTGTTTAACTCCTACCTCTTAAAGGGACCGAGAAAAAATGACCTTTTCTGCACTCCAATGTAAGTCAATGGGGCGATTTTTTGGCTATGTGCTAGAAATGAAATTCAGTGCGGATTGGATGACAGGCACCCTAGGCACCCAGGATCGGCTTTAGTTTCACGTGTATCTCTTAAGCCGGCAGAGAAAACCCACCTGATATGCGCTCCACACAATTGAATAGAGACGCCGTTGATTTTCTATGGGAATTGCAGAAATGACTTCTAAGCCTCAAAATAATGACTTTTTTTCCTAAGGTGGTAGGAATGAAACTCAGTGCGGGCTGGATGGGGTCCCCCCTGGGCACCGCAGACCTAAGCTTGTTTAACTCCTACCTCTTAAAGGGACCGAGAAAAAATGACCTTTTCTGCACTCCAATGTAAGTCAATGGGGCGATTTTTTGGCTATGTGCTAGAAATGAAATTCAGTGCGGATTGGATGACAGGCACCCTAGGCACCCAGGATCGGCTTTAGTTTCACGTGTATCTCTTAAGCCGGCAGAGAAAACCCACCTGATATGCGCTCCACACAATTGAATAGAGACGCCGTTGATTTTCTATGGGAATTGCAGAAATGACTTCTAAGCCTCAAAATAATGACTTTTTTTCCTAAGGTGGTAGGAATGAAACTCAGTGCGGGCTGGATGGGGTCCCCCCTGGGCACCGCAGACCTAAGCTTGTTTAACTCCTACCTCTTAAAGGGACCGAGAAAAAATGACCTTTTCTGCACTCCAATGTAAGTCGATGGGGTGATTTTTTGGCTATGTGCTAGAAATGAAATTCAGTGCGGATTGGATGACAGGCACCCTAGGCACCCAGGATCGGCTTTAGTTTCACGTGTATCTCTTAAGCCGGCAGAGAAAACCCACCTGATATGCGCTCCACACAATGAATAGAGACGCCGTTGATTTTCTATGGGAATTGCAGAAATGACTTCTAAGCCTCAAAATAATGACTTTTTTTCCTAAGGTGGTAGGAATGAAACTCAGTGCGGGCTGGATGGGGTTCCCCCTGGGCACCGCAGACCTAAGCTTGTTTAACTCCTACCTCTTAAAGGGACCGAGAAAAAATGACCTTTTCTGCACTCCAATGTAAGTCAATGGGGCGATTTTTTGGCTATGTGCTAGAAATGAAATTCAGTGCGGATTGGATGACAGGCACCCTAGGCACCCAGGATCGGCTTTAGTTTCACGTGTATCTCTTAAGCCGGCAGAGAAAACCCACCTGATATGCGCTCCACACAATTGAATAGAGACGCCGTTGATTTTCTATGGGAATTGCAGAAATGACTTCTAAGCCTCAAAATAATGACTTTTTTTCCTAAGGTGGTAGGAATGAAACTCAGTGCGGGCTGGATGGGGTCCCCCCTGGGCACCGCAGACCTAAGCTTGTTTAACTCCTACCTCTTAAAGGGACCGAGAAAAAATGACCTTTTCTGCACTCCAATGTAAGTCAATGGGGCGATTTTTTGGCTATGTGCTAGAAATGAAATTCAGTGCGGATTGGATGACAGGCACCCTAGGCACCCAGGATCGGCTTTAGTTTCACGTGTATCTCTTAAGCCGGCAGAGAAAACCCACCTGATATGCGCTCCACACAATTGAATAGAGACGCCGTTGATTTTCTATGGGAATTGCAGAAATGACTTCTAAGCCTCAAAATAATGACTTTTTTTCCTAAGGTGGTAGGAATGAAACTCAGTGCGGGCTGGATGGGGTCCCCCTGGGCACCGCAGACCTAAGCTTGTTTAACTCCTACCTCTTAAAGGGACCGAGAAAAAATGACCTTTTCTGCACTCCAATGTAAGTCAATGGGGCGATTTTTTGGCTATGTGCTAGAAATGAAATTCAGTGCGGATTGGATGACAGGCACCCTAGGCACCCAGGATCGGCTTTAGTTTCACGTGTATCTCTTAAGCCGGCAGAGAAAACCCACCTGATATGCGCTCCACACAATTGAATAGAGACGCCGTTGATTTTCTATGGGAATTGCAGAAATGACTTCTAAGCCTCAAAATAATGACTTTTTTTCCTAAGGTGGTAGGAATGAAACTCAGTGCGGGCTGGATGGGGTCCCCCCTGGGCACCGCAGACCTAAGCTTGTTTAACTCCTACCTCTTAAAGGGACCGAGAAAAAATGACCTTTTCTGCACTCCAATGTAAGTCAATGGGGCGATTTTTTGGCTATGTGCTAGAAATGAAATTCAGTGCGGATTGGATGACAGGCACCCTAGGCACCCAGGATCGGCTTTAGTTTCACGTGTATCTCTTAAGCCGGCAGAGAAAACCCACCTGATATGCGCTCCACACAATTGAATTAGAGACGCCGTTGATTTTCTATGGGAATTGCAGAAATGACTTCTAAGCCTCAAAATAATGACTTTTTTTCCTAAGGTGGTAGGAATGAAACTCAGTGCGGGCTGGATGGGGTCCCCCCTGGGCACCGCAGACCTAAGCTTGTTTAACTCCTACCTCTTAAAGGGACCGAGAAAAAATGACCTTTTCTGCACTCCAATGTAAGTCAATGGGGCGATTTTTTGGCTATGTGCTAGAAATGAAATTCAGTGCGGATTGGATGACAGGCACCCTAGGCACCCAGGATCGGCTTTAGTTTCACGTGTATCTCTTAAGCCGGCAGAGAAAACCCACCTGATATGCGCTCCACACAATTGAATAGAGACGCCGTTGATTTTCTATGGGAATTGCAGAAATGACTTCTAAGCCTCAAAATAATGACTTTTTTTCCTAAGGTGGTAGGAATGAAACTCAGTGTGGGCTGGATGGGGTCCCCCCTGGGCACCGCAGACCTAAGCTTGTTTAACTCCTACCTCTTAAAGGGACCGAGAAAAAATGACCTTTTCTGCACTCCAATGTAAGTCAATGGGGCGATTTTTTGGCTATGTGCTAGAAATGAAATTCAGTGCGGATTGGATGACAGGCACCCTAGGCACCCAGGATCGGCTTTAGTTTCACGTGTATCTCTTAAGCCGGCAGAGAAAACCCACCTGATATGCGCTCCACACAATTGAATTAGAGACGCCGTTGATTTTCTATGGGAATTGCAGAAATGACTTCTAAGCCTCAAAATAATGACTTTTTTTCCTAAGGTGGTAGGAATGAAACTCAGTGCGGGCTGGATGGGGTCCCCCCTGGGCACCGCAGACCTAAGCTTGTTTAACTCCTACCTCTTAAAGGGACCGAGAAAAAATGACCTTTTCTGCACTCCAATGTAAGTCAATGGGGCGATTTTTTGGCTATGTGCTAGAAATGAAATTCAGTGCGGATTGGATGACAGGCACCCTAGGCACCCAGGATCGGCTTTAGTTTCACGTGTATCTCTTAAGCCGGCAGAGAAAACCCACCTGATATGCGCTCCACACAATTGAATAGAGACGCCGTTGATTTTCTATGGGAATTGCAGAAATGACTTCTAAGCCTCAAAATAATGACTTTTTTTCCTAAGGTGGTAGGAATGAAACTCAGTGCGGGCTGGATGGGGTCCCCCCTGGGCACCGCAGACCTAAGCTTGTTTAACTCCTACCTCTTAAAGGGACCGAGAAAAAATGACCTTTTCTGCACTCCAATGTAAGTCAATGGGGCGATTTTTGGCTATGTGCTAGAAATGAAATTCAGTGCGGATTGGATGACAGGCACCCTAGGCACCCAGGATCGGCTTTAGTTTCACGTGTATCTCTTAAGCCGGCAGAGAAAATCCACCTGATATGCGCTCCACACAATTGAATAGAGACGCCATTGATTTTCTATGGGAATTGCAGAAATGACTTCTAAGCCTCAAAATAATGACTTTTTTCCTAAGGTGGTAGGAATGAAACTCAGTGCGGGCTGGATGGGGTCCCCCTGGGCACCGCAGACCTAAGCTTGTTTAACTCCTACCTCTTAAAGGGACCGAGAAAAAATGACCTTTTCTGCACTCCAATGTAAGTCAATGGGGCGATTTTTTGGCTATGTGCTAGAAATGAAATTCAGTGCGGATTGGATGACAGGCACCCTAGGCACCCAGGATCGGCTTTAGTTTCACGTGTATCTCTTAAGCCGGCAGAGAAAACCCACCTGATATGCGCTCCACACAATTGAATAGAGACGCCGTTGATTTTCTATGGGAATTGCAGAAATGACTTCTAAGCCTCAAAATAATGACTTTTTTTCCTAAGGTGGTAGGAATGAAACTCAGTGCGGGCTGGATGGGGTCCCCCCTGGGCACCGCAGACCTAAGCTTGTTTAACTCCTACCTCTTAAAGGGACCGAGAAAAAATGACCTTTTCTGCACTCCAATGTAAGTCAATGGGGCGATTTTTTGGCTATGTGCTAGAAATGAAATTCAGTGCGGATTGGATGACAGGCACCCTAGGCACCCAGGATCGGCTTTAGTTTCACGTGTATCTCTTAAGCGGCAGAGAAAACCCACCTGATATGCGCTCCACACAATTGAATAGAGACGCCGTTGATTTTCTATGGGAATTGCAGAAATGACTTCTAAGCCTCAAAATAATGACTTTTTTTCCTAAGGTGGTAGGAATGAAACTCAGTGCGGGCTGGATGGGGTCCCCCCTGGGCACCGCAGACCTAAGCTTGTTTAACTCCTACCTCTTAAAGGGACCGAGAAAAAATGACCTTTTCTGCACTCCAATGTAAGTCAATGGGGCGATTTTTTGGCTATGTGCTAGAAATGAAATTCAGTGCGGATTGGATGACAGGCACCCTAGGCACCCAGGATCGGCTTTAGTTTCACGTGTATCTCTTAAGCCGGCAGAGAAAACCCACCTGATATGCGCTCCACACAATTGAATTAGAGACGCCGTTGATTTTCTATGGGAATTGCAGAAATGACTTCTAAGCCTCAAAATAATGACTTTTTTTCCTAAGGTGGTAGGAATGAAACTCAGTGCGGGCTGGATGGGGTCCCCCCTGGGCACCGCAGACCTAAGCTTGTTTAACTCCTACCTCTTAAAGGGACCGAGAAAAAATGACCTTTTCTGCACTCCAATGTAAGTCAATGGGGCGATTTTTTTGGCTATGTGCTAGAAATGAAATTCAGTGCGGATTGGATGACAGGCACCCTAGGCACCCAGGATCGGCTTTAGTTTCACGTGTATCTCTTAAGCCGGCAGAGAAAACCCACCTGATATGCGCTCCACACAATTGAATAGAGACGCCAGTTGATTTTCTATGGGAATTGCAGAAATGACTTCTAAGCCTCAAAATAATGACTTTTTTTCCTAAGGTGGTAGGAATGAAACTCAGTGCGGGCTGGATGGGGTCCCCCCTGGGCACCGCAGACCTAAGCTTGTTTAACTCCTACCTCTTAAAGGGACCGAGAAAAAATGACCTTTTCTGCACTCCAATGTAAGTCAATGGGGCGATTTTTTGGCTATGTGCTAGAAATGAAATTCAGTGCGGATTGGATGACAGGCACCCTAGGCACCCAGGATCGGCTTTAGTTTCACGTGTATCTCTTAAGCCGGCAGAGAAAACCCACCTGATATGCGCTCCACACAATTGAATTAGAGACGCCGTTGATTTTCTATGGGAATTGCAGAAATGACTTCTAAGCCTCAAAATAATGACTTTTTTTCCTAAGGTGGTAGGAATGAAACTCAGTGCGGGCTGGATGGGGTCCCCCCTGGGCACCGCAGACCTAAGCTTGTTTAACTCCTACCTCTTAAAGGGACCGAGAAAAAATGACCTTTTCTGCACTCCAATGTAAGTCAATGGGGCGATTTTTTGGCTATGTGCTAGAAATGAAATTCAGTGCGGATTGGATGACAGGCACCCTAGGCACCCAGGATCGGCTTTAGTTTCACGTGTATCTCTTAAGCCGGCAGAGAAAATCCACCTGATATGCGCTCCACACAATTGAATAGAGACGCCAGTTGATTTTCTATGGGAATTGCAGAAATGACTTCTAAGCCTCAAAATAATGACTTTTTTTCCTAAGGTGGTAGGAATGAAACTCAGTGTGGGCTGGATGGGGTCCCCCCTGGGCACCGCAGACCTAAGCTTGTTTAACTCCTACCTCTTAAAGGGACCGAGAAAAAATGACCTTTTCTGCACTCCAATGTAAGTCAATGGGGCGATTTTTTGGCTATGTGCTAGAAATGAAATTCAGTGCGGATTGGATGACAGGCACCCTAGGCACCCAGGATCGGCTTTAGTTTCACGTGTATCTCTTAAGCCGGCAGAGAAAACCCACCTGATATGCGCTCCACACAATTGAATTAGAGACGCCGTTGATTTTCTATGGGAATTGCAGAAATGACTTCTAAGCCTCAAAATAATGACTTTTTTTCCTAAGGTGGTAGGAATGAAACTCAGTGCGGGCTGGATGGGGTCCCCCCTGGGCACCGCAGACCTAAGCTTGTTTAACTCCTACCTCTTAAAGGGACCGAGAAAAAATGACCTTTTCTGCACTCCAATGTAAGTCAATGGGGCGATTTTTTGGCTATGTGCTAGAAATGAAATTCAGTGCGGATTGGATGACAGGCACCCTAGGCACCCAGGATCGGCTTTAGTTTCACGTGTATCTCTTAAGCCGGCAGAGAAAACCCACCTGATATGCGCTCCACACAATTGAATAGAGACGCCGTTGATTTTCTATGGGAATTGCAGAAATGACTTCTAAGCCTCAAAATAATGACTTTTTTTCCTAAGGTGGTAGGAATGAAACTCAGTGCGGGCTGGATGGGGTCCCCCCTGGGCACCGCAGACCTAAGCTTGTTTAACTCCTACCTCTTAAAGGGACCGAGAAAAAATGACCTTTTCTGCACTCCAATGTAAGTCAATGGGGCGATTTTTTGGCTATGTGCTAGAAATGAAATTCAGTGCGGATTGGATGACAGGCACCCTAGGCACCCAGGATCGGCTTTAGTTTCACGTGTATCTCTTAAGCCGGCAGAGAAAACCCACCTGATATGCGCTCCACACAATTGAATTAGAGACGCCGTTGATTTTCTATGGGAATTGCAGAAATGACTTCTAAGCCTCAAAATAATGACTTTTTTTCCTAAGGTGGTAGGAATGAAACTCAGTGCGGGCTGGATGGGGTCCCCCCTGGGCACCGCAGACCTAAGCTTGTTTAACTCCTACCTCTTAAAGGGACCGAGAAAAAATGACCTTTTCTGCACTCCAATGTAAGTCAATGGGGCGATTTTTTGGCTATGTGCTAGAAATGAAATTCAGTGCGGATTGGATGACAGGCACCCTAGGCACCCAGGATCGGCTTTAGTTTCACGTGTATCTCTTAAGCCGGCAGAGAAAATCCACCTGATATGCGCTCCACACAATTGAATAGAGACGCCATTGATTTTCTATGGGAATTGCAGAAATGACTTCTAAGCCTCAAAATAATGACTTTTTTTCCTAAGGTGGTAGGAATGAAACTCAGTGCGGGCTGGATGGGGTCCCCCCTGGGCACCGCAGACCTAAGCTTGTTTAACTCCTACCTCTTAAAGGGACCGAGAAAAAATGACCTTTTCTGCACTCCAATGTAAGTCAATGGGGCGATTTTTTGGCTATGTGCTAGAAATGAAATTCAGTGCGGATTGGATGACAGGCACCCTAGGCACCCAGGATCGGCTTTAGTTTCACGTGTATCTCTTAAGCCGGCAGAGAAAACCCACCTGATATGCGCTCCACACAATTGAATTAGAGACGCCGTTGATTTTCTATGGGAATTGCAGAAATGACTTCTAAGCCTCAAAATAATGACTTTTTTTCCTAAGGTGGTAGGAATGAAACTCAGTGCGGGCTGGATGGGGTCCCCCCTGGGCACCGCAGACCTAAGCTTGTTTAACTCCTACCTCTTAAAGGGACCGAGAAAAAATGACCTTTTCTGCACTCCAATGTAAGTCAATGGGGCGATTTTTTGGCTATGTGCTAGAAATGAAATTCAGTGCGGATTGGATGACAGGCACCCTAGGCACCCAGGATCGGCTTTAGTTTCACGTGTATCTCTTAAGCCGGCAGAGAAAACCCACCTGATATGCGCTCCACACAATTGAATAGAGACGCCGTTGATTTTCTATGGGAATTGCAGAAATGACTTCTAAGCCTCAAAATAATGACTTTTTTTCCTAAGGTGGTAGGAATGAAACTCAGTGCGGGCTGGATGGGGTCCCCCCTGGGCACCGCAGACCTAAGCTTGTTTAACTCCTACCTCTTAAAGGGACCGAGAAAAAATGACCTTTTCTGCACTCCAATGTAAGTCAATGGGGCGATTTTTTGGCTATGTGCTAGAAATGAAATTCAGTGCGGATTGGATGACAGGCACCCTAGGCACCCAGGATCGGCTTTAGTTTCACGTGTATCTCTTAAGCCGGCAGAGAAAACCCACCTGATATGCGCTCCACACAATTGAATTAGAGACGCCGTTGATTTTCTATGGGAATTGCAGAAATGACTTCTAAGCCTCAAAATAATGACTTTTTTTCCTAAGGTGGTAGGAATGAAACTCAGTGCGGGCTGGATGGGGTCCCCCCTGGGCACCGCAGACCTAAGCTTGTTTAACTCCTACCTCTTAAAGGGACCGAGAAAAAATGACCTTTTCTGCACTCCAATGTAAGTCAATGGGGCGATTTTTTGGCTATGTGCTAGAAATGAAATTCAGTGCGGATTGGATGACAGGCACCCTAGGCACCCAGGATCGGCTTTAGTTTCACGTGTATCTCTTAAGCCGGCAGAGAAAACCCACCTGATATGCGCTCCACACAATTGAATAGAGACGCCGTTGATTTTCTATGGGAATTGCAGAAATGACTTCTAAGCCTCAAAATAATGACTTTTTTTCCTAAGGTGGTAGGAATGAAACTCAGTGCGGGCTGGATGGGGTCCCCCCTGGGCACCGCAGACCTAAGCTTGTTTAACTCCTACCTCTTAAAGGGACCGAGAAAAAATGACCTTTTCTGCACTCCAATGTAAGTCAATGGGGCGATTTTTTGGCTATGTGCTAGAAATGAAATGCAGTGCGGATTGGATGACAGGCACCCTAGGCACCCAGGATCGGCTTTAGTTTCACGTGTATCTCTTAAGCCGGCAGAGAAAACCCACCTGATATGCGCTCCACACAATTGAATAGAGACGCCGTTGATTTTCTATGGGAATTGCAGAAATGACTTCTAAGCCTCAAAATAATGACTTTTTTTCCTAAGGTGGTAGGAATGAAACTCAGTGCGGGCTGGATGGGGTCCCCCCTGGGCACCGCAGACCTAAGCTTGTTTAACTCCTACCTCTTAAAGGGACCGAGAAAAAATGACCTTTTCTGCACTCCAATGTAAGTCAATGGGGCGATTTTTTGGCTATGTGCTAGAAATGAAATTCAGTGCGGATTGGATGACAGGCACCCTAGGCACCCAGGATCGGCTTTAGTTTCACGTGTATCTCTTAAGCCGGCAGAGAAAACCCACCTGATATGCGCTCCACACAATTGAATTAGAGACGCCGTTGATTTTCTTTCAAATTTATATTTTAACAGTGTAAAGACAACAGATATTATCAATTGCATATCTTGTCATGTATATGAATATAAATGATTCAACAATTGGTAAATTTTTGCAATAATAATATAAAAAGAAAACTAAACTAGAGGAGTGGGAATTGGGTAAAGGAGGGAAAGGGTAAGGATAGGAAAATTTTGGAAGGAAAGGGTGTGGACGAGGCAGAAGGGAGAGTGGGGTCTTCTATCTGATGTCCATCTTCCAGTAAAGACTTGGGTAGCATTTTGGTATTTGTGGAGGGGGAGGACTTACATAATCGAGAGACCTCTGACATCACCGTGAGCTTCCATTCCGTGAAGAGTCTAAGACATAGTGCTAACTGTTTTCGTGTCTGGTCGGTGTGTGAATAATCTGAATGTTTTAGTATAAGTTGAGAGAGCGGAATGAGGGAGATTCCTTGAAGGCGATCCAGTTCCTCCATTTATTATGGAAATTTTTGTTGTTATGTAGGTCCGAGGAAACCAGTTCTTCCAACCTGTGGAGTTTGTCTACTTCCTCAATCCATTCTCCCAATGTAGGGGGACTTGTGGACTTCCATTTCCTGGCTAGGACAGTTCTGGCCGCGACCAGGAGGAAACCCACAATCGTTGTTTTGCATATGTGTGTATGACCGGGAATCATGGATAGTAGAGTGTGTTGTGGGGTGTTAGCAATCTTGTGCTCTAGTATGAGATTGGAGGAAAAAATTATTGAGGACCAAAAGCTATGCAGGGCGGTGCACTCCCACCAGGTATGCAGCATGGTGCCTCTAGCTCTCCCACACCGCCAGCAGGTATCATCTGCAGCCGGATACATGCTCGCTATCTTGGTTGGAACCGTGTACCACCTAGAGAGAAGTTTAAAGTTTCTCTCCTGTATACTGCAGGAAATAGAGGTCTTGTGGGCCATATGAAAGGCCATATTTATCTCCTCTGTGGTGAAGGAAGTTTTGATTTCTTTTTCCCAACTGCTTAGGTAGTCAGGAGGTGCATTGGACTCATCAACCAGTAGGAGATTGTAGATTTTCGAAATCGCCTTTGAGGTGGGGGAGCCAGAGGCACAGAGTTTTTCAAAAGGCAAGAGACCCCTATTTAACTGTAGTAAAACCTCTTGCCTCCTAAAGAACGCCGTGAGTTGTGCATATTGGTGTTCTAGATCCTGTCTACGCAAATATTTCCTTTCTTCATTATAGGGAAGTTCCTCTAGGGAACCAATTTCTCCTTTTTTTATAAGGGAATGAAAGGTGACACCTATGTTTGTTGGAATCCCTAGGAAGTTTTGTTTGTGGAGAGCCGGGAGGAAACAATAATTGTTCCCTAAGGGAGTGAGGGGACCGTTTGTCTGGAATTGTGTGTTGCGTGGGGGTTTTGAGGAGTTAGCTAAAGCTAAAATCGAGGCACTAACGGGGGAGGATGAAAGGGTTTTGTACATTTTGAGTGATTCTCTAGCCGTCCATAGGATTGCCGTCGGATCAAAGTTGGTAATTGCGGACTCTAAGTTGACCCAGAGCTTCCTTTGCCTGTTCTGAAAGCCATCAAGAACTCTAGTCAAGACTGCCGCCCAGTAGTATAATTTACAACTTGGAAAGGCCAAGCCTCCCTCTAGTTTCGGTCTTATCAGTGTTCTGACAGCGATCCTTGGAGGCTTGTTTGACCATACGAATTTAGAGAGTATTGTGTTCATTTTATTCAGGTAGGTATTAGACAGAACTGTTGGGACTGTTTGAAAAAGATATAGGATTCTTGGTATAATGTTCATTTTAAGAGTATTAATCCTACCTACTAGTGAGAGATCCTTTTTGTCCCACAACCGCAAATCTTCTCTGATTCTGTTGAGTAAAGGGTCAAAGTTTTTCTTTATGGTGTCCGTGGGAGAGGTGGTGATATGTGTGCCTAGGTAGCTGAGTGATGTGTCGTTCCATTTGAACTGGAAGTTCTCTTTCAAGGTGGCTTTTAATTTTTCTGGAATCGCTATGCATAGGGCTTCGCATTTTTTAAGGTTTAGTTTGTAATTGCTAAAGAGTGAGAATTCCTTAATGGTGGCAAGCAAGGAGGGTAGAGAAGTATGTGGTTTCGTGAGGAAAAGAAGCAAATCATCAGCATAGGCTGAGCAGACGTGCGTTCTATTCCCTACTTGAATGCCACCAATGTCAGGATTCACCCTTATTGCGTTAAGCAGGTGTTCCATGCATAGGATATAAAGTAGGGGGGAGAGGGGGCAGCCCTGTCGGGTACCATTTTTAATATGAATTGTTTCCGAGAGTGTACCATTAATTTTGATTTTGGCTTTTGGATTGTTATAGAGAGCTTTAATCCTATTGAGAAGAATAGGGCCTATTCCAATTTGTGTTAGGGTTGCCTCCATGAACCCCCAGTCGATCCGGTCAAAGGCCTTTTCTGCGTCAAGCGCGAGCATTACAGTTTGGAGCTTCTTGTTGTGCGCATAATTGGCGAGTGCAAAGGCTCTGAGAGTGTTATCTCTTGCCTCCCTGTTGGGAACGAAGCCAACTTGATCCGGATCGACTAGGGTCTCGAGATGTCCTGAGAGTCTGTTTGCTATTGCTTTCGCAAAAATCTTTGCGTCTATGTTCAGGAGCGATATGGGTCTGTAGTTTCCGCAAGAGTTTGGGTCTTTCCCTTCCTTAGGAATTACTGTAATGAAGGCCTCTAAGAAGGCTGGGGCAAATTTTTGTGTGTCCGATATTGAGTTAAACAGTTTGACCAGTCGGGGGGTGATCGTATTTGGAAATTTCTTGTAGAAGGCTGCTGTGTAGCCGTCTGGCCCTGGGCTTTTCCCATTGGGGAGATTTTTAATGATATTTTGGATTTCGTCAATTGTAAACGGTTCCTCTAATTTTGCTCTGGATTCAAGGGGAATGGTGGGGAGGGCGGTTTTGTTAATGTATTCTATAAGTTTGTCAGTTAGTCGGGGTTGGGATTGGGTTCGTGAGTGGTCCGGTGTGGGTAATTGATAGAGGTTGTCATAGAAATCTTTGAAAGTTCTTGAGATTTCTGTGGTGTTGTAAGTTAGGATTCCCTCGGAAGTCTTAATGGAGGGAATGGTGTTAGTCTTATTTTTATTTTTGAGGGCGTTAGCTAATAGCTTGCTGGGTCTGTTGCTGTATGTGTAGAATAACTTGCCACAAATCTGAACTGCTCTCTTGTATTGCTTATGTAGGATATCTTTTATTTTGCAACGTGTTTCGTTAAGTTCCAATAGGGTTTGTTTGCGTAATGATTCCTTATGGGCAGATTCTAGGTCTTGTAATTTCTTAAATAAACTGTCTAATTGTTTCGCCTTCTCCCTCTTTAATCTCGATCCCTGTGATATGAGAACTCCCCTTGTGGTTGCCTTAAAGGCCTCCCACTTGAAAGTCTCGGCTGTGGGGTCTGATTCATGTGCTTCCTTATAGATGTCAAAGGAATTTTCTAAGGCACTTACACATACTAGGTCCTCTAGTAGAGATTCATTTAGTCTCCATGTAGTTGTGAGAATCCTATTGGGTAGTAAGTTAAAGGTGGTGAAGACTGGGGCGTGATCTGAAAGGAAGGAATTACCTATAGAGGAATCTTTTATGCTGTTTAGGAGAGAATGAGACGCTAGTATGTAATCTATTCTGCTATAGGTATCTGTTGGGGCTGAATAATGAGTGAAATCTTTCAATGTGGGATTGGTGATTTTCCATGTATCGAACAGTCTAAGTTCTCTCAATGCATTTTGTAGAGCCCTGATCTTTCTGTGTGCTATTTTAGTTTTACCTATGGATGTATCTGTGAGAGGATTAAGTGGGATGTTAAGGTCTCCACCTAGTATGATGTCCCCTTTGGCGAAGCTGGCTAGGTCTTTGAGTAAGCCGAGAAGGAAGTCCACTTGATCTTGGTTAGGGGCATAGATACTCGCTAGGGTGAGTGTTTTCTCTGCAATTTTGCAGTTTAGAAATACAAATCTAGCTTCAGGGTCAATTTTAGAATCTAAAATTGTGTGGGGAAGATTTCTATGAATGCCAATAGAGGCACCCTTTGTCTTTTTGTGATCTGAGGTGGAGTGGTACCAGGTGGGATAATACCTGTTTTTTGTAAGGTCAGGAATTTTTTGTGATTTGAAATGTGTTTCCTGAAGGAAGATTATTTGTGCATTTTTTTTGTGAAGCGTGTATAAAGTGTTTGAGCGTTTTTCCGGTACATTGAGCCCATTGGCGTTCAATGAGCTGAATGTAACCTCGGTCATGGTGTATTGAGTGTGTGTGTTCACTTACAGTTTGGAAGGTATAAGTTCTTCGTTGGATAAATCTCTAATAAGTCTGGATCTGTATGCTCAGGTGATGTCCAAGGTCTCGCAAATCTGATCTGCTTCCTGCGCGGGGAAGAAGGTCGGAGGGTTTATCTGGTGTTTGGAAAGGGGTTCGGGTAAGGAAAGATAGGATAAGGAGAGAAAAGAAACAAAGGGTTAAAGTTTAGAGTAACTTGAACCTAAACCAGATAAAATTATGATGATAACAGTCTTGTACTTTAATATCTAGTACTTATTACTATATGTTAGGTTTTCAAACAATAAAGATAATCGTTTTCCGCTATTATAATCGTTGATGAAAATACGAGGGAAAACAAAAGCTACTGAACTATTTATGTGTAAAATACAAACTAACGTAAAAAGCGTATTCTATAACGGTAACGCACGGGGACTACAATAGTGTTAATACGGTCACTAAGTCTTGCTAATCAAGACTGACTAATGGGAGGTTGGGTTGTCGTGTCACAAGGAGGGGATACCACTTCGGGTGTCCAGGCCTAGTTATGTCATCATCCATATAAAGCCTGTGGAACTAGATTGTTAAGCTAACTCGTTATATCGGACTATGAAAATGAGCTTTAAGAGCTGTGTGGGGGAGGCATAGCTGTGATCCATATAGATTCTACTACTATGGGTTAATGTGCTAATAGTTTTAGAGTAGGATCAACATGTATTTACGGGAGTAAGAGCTAAAGTCTAGTTAGTGTTGTTATATGGGATTGTGTCTCTGAGCATAAAGAGTCAAGCCTATGGCGAAACAAATACATATACAAACATGTCATGGATTGCAGACTGTAACTAATTCTTGCAAGGCCTGCTTGAAGGGAAAGAAGGTAAAAGTTAGAAGAAAGATTGCTTAAGTGTTGGCGGCAGACCCAGGTCTTTGATCTTTATCTCCTTGGTATATCTTCTTTCTGTCTTTTCCTCTTTGCGGCAGTGGCAGTTGAGTCATATTTGTGAAGTCTTTGGAAGTGCCTTCTGTAGGTTGAGAATAGTATCTGGGTGGTGGAAGGACCATCGTCTCATGTAGTTCCGACCAGTCTGGTAGATATATAGTGGGTAGGTTGAGAGCTTTGAGAAAGTCTGGTAGCTCCTTTGGTTCACTTAACGTGATAGATCCTCTTGCTGTTCTTACTGATAAGGAGAATGGGAAGCCCCATTTGTATATATGTTTGCGCTCAAGTAGTAGTTGGGTCAGAGGTTTAAGTGCTGCTCTTTGACGCAGCGTTAGGAGAGAGAGGTCGGTGAAGAGATATATTTTGTGACCATTGAAGTCTATGTCCCGGATATCCTTCGCTCTCCTCATTATCTCTTCTTTAAGTAGGTAGAAGTGGACGCGACATATTATGTCCCTTGGTCTTTTGGAATCCTTCCCTCTGGGTTTGAGTGCTCTGTGGACCCTGTCTAACTCGATATAAGTGTCCTGTGGCCTCTCTAGGATCCTGTTAAAGATCGATGTTGTTGCGCTATACAGGTCGGCCGCTCGAATTTCTTCTGGAACTCCCCTTATCCTTATATTGTTCCTGCGGCTCCTGTTTTCAACATCATCAAGCCTAAGGGTGATCATCTTTTGGGATATCTTAAGAGATTCGGTGCAGTTGATAAGTTCCTTAATCTGGATATCCTGTTTATTTTGTACTTTCTCAAGGGTTGTCGATTTATTTTCCAGCACTGAGACTTTTTTGTTCACCACTGCGAGGTCCTTCTGCCAGGTGGCTTTGAGATCTGTGGCTAAATTGCATAAGTCCTGTTTGGATGGAATTAATGCTAATAGAGCTTGAAGCTCGGGATGACCTTGTAAAGCTTGCATAGCACTCTCAGTAGCAATTGTATGTTTTGGACCAACAGCTGTGGGATTATGAATCACTGAGTCGTCTGAAGATGCCGACATGTCTTCAGATGTTGAATTATTGCCTGAGGAAGATAGTCTATTCATGTAGTGTTTTTTAGGAGTCTTTAACATCTTTTTTTTGTTCGGTTGAAGTGGTTCGTAGTCAGAATCTAATGGGGTCGTGGACCCTTCTGAGCTGTCTGACTCTTGTGCTCTCTTTTTCTGAAGCGGATGTGTCTCATCTTGGTTGACATCTATGAGGATGTCCTTTGTATTTCTCACTGGTTTGGAACCTTCCATATCAGAAAGTGTATAGTCTCTCATATGGGTGATTCTGGTCTCCTTTACTTGAGGAGTTTGTCCGGACGTGGTCTCGGGCGGCAGCATATTTAGCCTAGAGTCCGCTGGGGCTGAGTCCTTTGGATTGATGGGGAGTGATATATTTTCAATTTTGGATGTCAGGGGATTGTATGTGGAAACAGACTCTTGCATGATGTCTGCTTGCTGCGGGTGGCTGTGGATTTGGCTAGAGAGACCTGATGGATTCTGAGGTTCCCATTGGACCTTTAATGTCTCTTGCGAGTCTCTGTCATTTGCTTTTGAGAGGGACTGTGTAAGAGGAGCTTGTTTCTGCTTCTTCTCATCAAATCTGTATACTGTGTCTTGGGCTAGTACTGTAGTGTCCTTATTATAATCAGCAATGGCTGATGTTGTCCTATGAGGCTGCCTTGCCTCACCCAAGATGGCCACCTGTTTAGACTGTGTGTGAATTCTCAGTCCCATGTTATAGTTAGCCTTAAGCCCTTCTGAGGTCTGGGGGGCTTGTTGGGGTGACTGTGGGGTTATGATCGATGCTGTGGCACTCTGTGCCGTCTCTGACCCCTTATAAATGGGGAGCTCAGTGCAGTTTTGCTCCCCTGCCTCCTCCAAGATGGCCGCTCGGCCCTTCTGCTGTATAGGGATAGGGATTCCCCCACTATTAGTGACGTCAACCGCGGGGGAATCCGCTTTCCACGGTGCTTGTAGGGGGCCCCTGGGGACTCTAGTCATGTCCGCATCGCACGGGGGGGGGACAGGAGACGCCGCGCTTTGTTTACCGGCCGGTTCCTGTGTCTGTGCCTCTACCAACATGGCCGCCGTCTCCCTCTGCAAGGCGCTGCGGCTGGCTCTGGTGCCGTTCTCCCCTCTCTGCTTGCCCGCATCAGTCTCCGAGGCTCCCGATCCGGTCTTGGGGCTTTCCTTTTTCCTCCCCTGCCTGTCGGTCTTCTTTGCGTCCGGCATGGCTTCTCAGTCTCCTCTGATAGCTGCGGCCCGGGACGGAGCACTCCTCACTAGCAGCCGTCCATGTGGCGCGCCAAGCCCCGCCTCGCCGTTGATTTTCTATGGGAATTGCAGAAATGACTTCTAAGCCTCAAAATAATGACTTTTTTTCCTAAGGTGGTAGGAATGAAACTCAGTGCGGGCTGGATGGGGTCCCCCCTGGGCACCGCAGACCTAAGCTTGTTTAACTCCTACCTCTTAAAGGGACCGAGAAAAAATGACCTTTTCTGCACTCCAATGTAAGTCAATGGGGCGATTTTTTGGCTATGTGCTAGAAATGAAATTCAGTGCGGATTGGATGACAGGCACCCTAGGCACCCAGGATCGGCTTTAGTTTCACGTGTATCTCTTAAGCCGGCAGAGAAAACCCACCTGATATGCGCTCCACACAATTGAATAGAGACGCCATTGATTTTCTATGGGAATTGCAGAAATGACTTCTAAGCCTCAAAATAATGACTTTTTTTCCTAAGGTGGTAGGAATGAAACTCAGTGCGGGCTGGATGGGGTCCCCCCTGGGCACCGCAGACCTAAGCTTGTTTAACTCCTACCTCTTAAAGGGACCGAGAAAAAATGACCTTTTCTGCACTCCAATGTAAGTCAATGGGGCGATTTTTTGGCTATGTGCTAGAAATGAAATTCAGTGCGGATTGGATGACAGGCACCCTAGGCACCCAGGATCGGCTTTAGTTTCACGTGTATCTCTTAAGCCGGCAGAGAAAACCCACCTGATATGCGCTCCACACAATTGAATTAGAGACGCCGTTGATTTTCTATGGGAATTGCAGAAATGACTTCTAAGCCTCAAAATAATGACTTTTTTTCCTAAGGTGGTAGGAATGAAACTCAGTGCGGGCTGGATGGGGTCCCCCCTGGGCACCGCAGACCTAAGCTTGTTTAACTCCTACCTCTTAAAGGGACCGAGAAAAAATGACCTTTTCTGCACTCCAATGTAAGTCAATGGGGCGATTTTTTGGCTATGTGCTAGAAATGAAATTCAGTGCGGATTGGATGACAGGCACCCTAGGCACCCAGGATCGGCTTTAGTTTCACGTGTATCTCTTAAGCCGGCAGAGAAAACCCACCTGATATGCGCTCCACACAATTGAATTAGAGACGCCGTTGATTTTCTATGGGAATTGCAGAAATGACTTCTAAGCCTCAAAATAATGACTTTTTTTCCTAAGGTGGTAGGAATGAAACTCAGTGCGGGCTGGATGGGGTCCCCCCTGGGCACCGCAGACCTAAGCTTGTTTAACTCCTACCTCTTAAAGGGACCGAGAAAAAATGACCTTTTCTGCACTCCAATGTAAGTCAATGGGGCGATTTTTTGGCTATGTGCTAGAAATGAAATTCAGTGCGGATTGGATGACAGGCACCCTAGGCACCCAGGATCGGCTTTAGTTTCACGTGTATCTCTTAAGCCGGCAGAGAAAACCCACCTGATATGCGCTCCACACAATTGAATTAGAGACGCCGTTGATTTTCTATGGGAATTGCAGAAATGACTTCTAAGCCTCAAAATAATGACTTTTTTTCCTAAGGTGGTAGGAATGAAACTCAGTGCGGGCTGGATGGGGTCCCCCCTGGGCACCGCAGACCTAAGCTTGTTTAACTCCTACCTCTTAAAGGGACCGAGAAAAAATGACCTTTTCTGCACTCCAATGTAAGTCAATGGGGCGATTTTTTGGCTATGTGCTAGAAATGAAATTCAGTGCGGATTGGATGACAGGCACCCTAGGCACCCAGGATCGGCTTTAGTTTCACGTGTATCTCTTAAGCCGGCAGAGAAAACCCACCTGATATGCGCTCCACACAATTGAATTAGAGACGCCGTTGATTTTCTATGGGAATTGCAGAAATGACTTCTAAGCCTCAAAATAATGACTTTTTTTCCTAAGGTGGTAGGAATGAAACTCAGTGCGGGCTGGATGGGGTCCCCCCTGGGCACCGCAGACCTAAGCTTGTTTAACTCCTACCTCTTAAAGGGACCGAGAAAAAATGACCTTTTCTGCACTCCAATGTAAGTCAATGGGGCGATTTTTTGGCTATGTGCTAGAAATGAAATTGCAGTGCGGATTGGATGACAGGCACCCTAGGCACCCAGGATCGGCTTTAGTTTCACGTGTATCTCTTAAGCCGGCAGAGAAAACCCACCTGATATGCGCTCCACACAATTGAATTAGAGACGCCGTTGATTTTCTATGGGAATTGCAGAAATGACTTCTAAGCCTCAAAATAATGACTTTTTTTCCTAAGGTGGTAGGAATGAAACTCAGTGCGGGCTGGATGGGGTCCCCCCTGGGCACCGCAGACCTAAGCTTGTTTAACTCCTACCTCTTAAAGGGACCGAGAAAAAATGACCTTTTCTGCACTCCAATGTAAGTCAATGGGGCGATTTTTTGGCTATGTGCTAGAAATGAAATTCAGTGCGGATTGGATGACAGGCACCCTAGGCACCCAGGATCGGCTTTAGTTTCACGTGTATCTCTTAAGCCGGCAGAGAAAACCCACCTGATATGCGCTCCACACAATTGAATTAGAGACGCCGTTGATTTTCTATGGGAATTGCAGAAATGACTTCTAAGCCTCAAAATAATGACTTTTTTTCCTAAGGTGGTAGGAATGAAACTCAGTGCGGGCTGGATGGGGTCCCCCCTGGGCACCGCAGACCTAAGCTTGTTTAACTCCTACCTCTTAAAGGGACCGAGAAAAAATGACCTTTTCTGCACTCCAATGTAAGTCAATGGGGCGATTTTTTGGCTATGTGCTAGAAATGAAATTCAGTGCGGATTGGATGACAGGCACCCTAGGCACCCAGGATCGGCTTTAGTTTCACGTGTATCTCTTAAGCCGGCAGAGAAAACCCACCTGATATGCGCTCCACACAATTGAATAGAGACGCCGTTGATTTTCTATGGGAATTGCAGAAATGACTTCTAAGCCTCAAAATAATGACTTTTTTTCCTAAGGTGGTAGGAATGAAACTCAGTGCGGGCTGGATGGGGTCCCCCCTGGGCACCGCAGACCTAAGCTTGTTTAACTCCTACCTCTTAAAGGGACCGAGAAAAAATGACCTTTTCTGCACTCCAATGTAAGTCAATGGGGCGATTTTTTGGCTATGTGCTAGAAATGAAATTCAGTGCGGATTGGATGACAGGCACCCTAGGCACCCAGGATCGGCTTTAGTTTCACGTGTATCTCTTAAGCCGGCAGAGAAAACCCACCTGATATGCGCTCCACACAATTGAATTAGAGACGCCGTTGATTTTCTATGGGAATTGCAGAAATGACTTCTAAGCCTCAAAATAATGACTTTTTTTCCTAAGGTGGTAGGAATGAAACTCAGTGCGGGCTGGATGGGGTCCCCCCTGGGCACCGCAGACCTAAGCTTGTTTAACTCCTACCTCTTAAAGGGACCGAGAAAAAATGACCTTTTCTGCACTCCAATGTAAGTCAATGGGGCGATTTTTTGGCTATGTGCTAGAAATGAAATTCAGTGCGGATTGGATGACAGGCACCCTAGGCACCCAGGATCGGCTTTAGTTTCACGTGTATCTCTTAAGCCGGCAGAGAAAATCCACCTGATATGCGCTCCACACAATTGAATAGAGACGCCAGTTGATTTTCTATGGGAATTGCAGAAATGACTTCTAAGCCTCAAAATAATGACTTTTTTTCCTAAGGTGGTAGGAATGAAACTCAGTGCGGGCTGGATGGGGTCCCCCCTGGGCACCGCAGACCTAAGCTTGTTTAACTCCTACCTCTTAAAGGGACCGAGAAAAAATGACCTTTTCTGCACTCCAATGTAAGTCAATGGGGCGATTTTTTGGCTATGTGCTAGAAATGAAATTCAGTGCGGATTGGATGACAGGCACCCTAGGCACCCAGGATCGGCTTTAGTTTCACGTGTATCTCTTAAGCCGGCAGAGAAAACCCACCTGATATGCGCTCCACACAATTGAATTAGAGACGCCGTTGATTTTCTATGGGAATTGCAGAAATGACTTCTAAGCCTCAAAATAATGACTTTTTTTCCTAAGGTGGTAGGAATGAAACTCAGTGCGGGCTGGATGGGGTCCCCCCTGGGCACCGCAGACCTAAGCTTGTTTAACTCCTACCTCTTAAAGGGACCGAGAAAAAATGACCTTTTCTGCACTCCAATGTAAGTCAATGGGGCGATTTTTTGGCTATGTGCTAGAAATGAAATTCAGTGCGGATTGGATGACAGGCACCCTAGGCACCCAGGATCGGCTTTAGTTTCACGTGTATCTCTTAAGCCGGCAGAGAAAACCCACCTGATATGCGCTCCACACAATTGAATTAGAGACGCCGTTGATTTTCTATGGGAATTGCAGAAATGACTTCTAAGCCTCAAAATAATGACTTTTTTTCCTAAGGTGGTAGGAATGAAACTCAGTGCGGGCTGGATGGGGTCCCCCCTGGGCACCGCAGACCTAAGCTTGTTTAACTCCTACCTCTTAAAGGGACCGAGAAAAAATGACCTTTTCTGCACTCCAATGTAAGTCAATGGGGCGATTTTTTGGCTATGTGCTAGAAATGAAATTCAGTGCGGATTGGATGACAGGCACCCTAGGCACCCAGGATCGGCTTTAGTTTCACGTGTATCTCTTAAGCCGGCAGAGAAAACCCACCTGATATGCGCTCCACACAATTGAATAGAGACGCCGTTGATTTTCTATGGGAATTGCAGAAATGACTTCTAAGCCTCAAAATAATGACTTTTTTTCCTAAGGTGGTAGGAATGAAACTCAGTGCGGGCTGGATGGGGTCCCCCCTGGGCACCGCAGACCTAAGCTTGTTTAACTCCTACCTCTTAAAGGGACCGAGAAAAAATGACCTTTTCTGCACTCCAATGTAAGTCAATGGGGCGATTTTTTGGCTATGTGCTAGAAATGAAATTCAGTGCGGATTGGATGACAGGCACCCTAGGCACCCAGGATCGGCTTTAGTTTCACGTGTATCTCTTAAGCCGGCAGAGAAAACCCACCTGATATGCGCTCCACACAATTGAATAGAGACGCCATTGATTTTCTATGGGAATTGCAGAAATGACTTCTAAGCCTCAAAATAATGACTTTTTTTCCCTAAGGTGGTAGGAATGAAACTCAGTGCGGGCTGGATGGGGTCCCCCCTGGGCACCGCAGACCTAAGCTTGTTTAACTCCTACCTCTTAAAGGGACCGAGAAAAAATGACCTTTTCTGCACTCCAATGTAAGTCAATGGGGCGATTTTTTGGCTATGTGCTAGAAATGAAATGCAGTGCGGATTGGATGACAGGCACCCTAGGCACCCAGGATCGGCTTTAGTTTCACGTGTATCTCTTAAGCCGGCAGAGAAAACCCACCTGATATGCGCTCCACACAATTGAATAGAGACGCCGTTGATTTTCTATGGGAATTGCAGAAATGACTTCTAAGCCTCAAAATAATGACTTTTTTTCCTAAGGTGGTAGGAATGAAACTCAGTGCGGGCTGAATGGGGTCCCCCCTGGGCACCGCAGACCTAAGCTTGTTTAACTCCTACCTCTTAATGTTTCAATATTTTTTATTGAAAAGGATTTTTTCTTTAAAGTTAACAAAGACAATAATTACAACAAACATTAGATTATCACGCATAGTAGGTGCATAGAGAAATCTGGACCTGCGAGAAGGTGTAAAGCTAATAAACCCACGAGGCAATTAGACTGGAGCAACAAGTGACTGTTAGAATTTGGGCCACTCACGTATCCTTTTACACAGCAGTTGTAAAGAAGATGACAAGCTTAGTCCATGTGCTCTTTCTCAAAAGATAGGAGCAATGATTTAATGAACAAAAATAATGAGCATACAAAAGTTTCAGGTACAGATAAGAATAATAAGTTATCTTACAAAGGTTGTTGTTTCAAGCAGAGTCCATTATCTGGAGTTGAAGAATGTCTTTCAGTTCATGTGTCAAGTGCTAGATGTTCCTGGGAGAGGTCTCACAAGCCTGGTGTGCAGATGGGATAGCATATCCAGGGTCTCCTCCTTCTTCCATCTTATCCTATATTTCCTGCTTATATAGCTGAAACCCCCACCTCCCGTCTCTGAGCCTCAACTAATATGGTGACTTCTAAAGAGTTACGTGACATCCCAGAATATACTTCTGCTTCTCCCTACAAATGTATATATATCTATATGACTGATGCTAGCATATGTTACCGCAATGCAGTAAAACAAGTTATTCTCAGAACTAACTCCCTGAGACAAGATGGCTGTACAGTGGTTCGAACCTTATACTATCAATTATAATTTTAAACTATGTCTTATGCTTTAGATTGACATGGTTATACTATGTTAGTTAGAGACTAGTGATGTTAGTATATTTTACAAGTCCCCCTGATTATGATTGAGAAATAAATATATATATACTCAGATCATAACCATTCTATCACACTCACTTATTCTTCTTTCGTATCACATTCGTATCACAGTCATCCTCAAGCATATCCCTTATTCTTCATAACCATGTCAGAATCCTCTGCATAGACAGGTTTTTTGTTCAAATTTAGATTAGAATTGGAATACTGCATCCTTTTTATCATATCTCGTAGGAAGTTATCCCCTTTGTCTACCTCTACCTTAATCTTTTTGTACACTTTTCTAACTTTCCACAACACAAATAACTGATATAGCACACAAAGAAAAACAATAATAGCAATAATTACAATTGGATGCGTCAAGATGTTAAATACAGCTTTTTGTGTTGACGATTCTGACCACATATCTACAGATTTTTTAAGATTTTTCCACCATCGGGACCCTGCCATTTCATCCCACTCATGTTGAATTTGGTTCAACTGTCCCTGTTGATGTTGGAAAACTATTTCCGCAGTTTTCAGCTGTTGGTTTAACAAGTTTAATAACCCTTTATCCTTTTTTATCTCGTTGGTCCACTCTTCCCAAGGAAAGTGATCAATCTGGGTCAAATTAAACTGAACAGGAAGAGGTCTCAAGTATTCAGTTGTTATACTAGATACATTATATCTATTCTTATTTACCTCTAGGTATTTGATATCTCCTTCTATACAATAAAGACCTCGGGACAAATTTCTCACATGAGCACAGTTAGAATAAAAAGCTAAAAATAGTAAAGGTCTGCTACACCTAACCCCTACGAATGGAGTCCACCCCCTTCGAGTGCACCACTATTCCCAGCGCTCACAGGATATAAATGAATAAATGAGTATGTACCAATATAGAGGGCTCTCTAGAAGCAGGTGGTGTGTTACAAACACTGTCAAGACATATGATTTGTGCACCTGTATAAATTGTACGTCAACATTTATTGCTTGAATCTATATATCATATTGATAGTAGGTCATCGCTGTAAAAAACCTAGTAAGGTAAACCTAATAGTAGAAAGCAGTCTATATGCATAGGAAATACATAAAAATCACATATAAATGCCTAACTAGTATAAAGATAAAAATGGATAAAATCTATAAGATAAAATAAAAATTGTGTGTATATGGAGCCTAGTGAGGTTGCCTGCGCCGGGCCCAGCGCAGGCAGCTCACCTAGATGTATTTAGCAGTAGTCCCGAATCAAGAAGTCTGGCATAGGCTCGTATCGCTGGATGGCCGTTGGAATAATTATATTAGTGTCCTAGTGAGACAGCTTACTTTTCAGATCATACACTTTGGGTGAGATAAGGTGCTATAAATGACAAATGGTGGAATGTCCACCTCTCACCCTGCCGGCGGTAGCTCCCACGGTCCAATATAGTATTGTAGCGGCGGTCCAAGTCTCAGTCAGTGCGGCTTCTATGCAATCCGTGCAGTTGAGATCTGATTCAGCACAGTGGGTTGTCTCATGCTGTTTGCAGCATCCACATGCATGTGAGCGCGCGCTCTTGTTAACTGCCGCTTGGTTTGAATGTCCAGGCAGATACGGCTTGAGTTCGGGATATAATCAGTAAATGATAAAAAGGCTCTGTTATCCTTGGTTCTTGTACGCGTTTCAGGAGATCTACTCGCTCCTTTCCTCAGCAGAGAACTTGGATAACTCATCCAAGTTCTCTGCTGAGGAAAGGAGCGAGTAGATCTCCTGAAACGCGTACAAGAACCAAGGATAACAGAGCCTTTTTATCATTTACTGATTATATCCCGAACTCAAGCCGTATCTGCCTGGACATTCAAACCAAGCGGCAGTTAACAAGAGCGCGCGCTCACATGCATGTGGATGCTGCAAACAGCATGAGACAACCCACTGTGCTGAATCAGATCTCAACTGCACGGATTGCATAGAAGCCGCACTGACTGAGACTTGGACCGCCGCTACAATACTATATTGGACCGTGGGAGCTACCGCCGGCAGGGTGAGAGGTGGACATTCCACCATTTGTCATTTATAGCACCTTATCTCACCCAAAGTGTATGATCTGAAAAGTAAGCTGTCTCACTAGGACACTAATATAATTATTCCAACGGCCATCCAGCGATACGAGCCTATGCCAGACTTCTTGATTCGGGACTACTGCTAAATACATCTAGGTGAGCTGCCTGCGCTGGGCCCGGCGCAGGCAACCTCACTAGGCTCCATATACACACAATTTTTATTTTATCTTATAGATTTTATCCATTTTTATCTTTATACTAGTTAGGCATTTATATGTGATTTTTATGTATTTCCTATGCATATAGACTGCTTTCTACTATTAGGTTTACCTTACTAGGTTTTTTACAGCGATGACCTACTATCAATATGATATATAGATTCAAGCAATAAATGTTGACGTACAATTTATACAGGTGCACAAATCATATGTCTTGACAGTGTTTGTAACACACCACCTGCTTCTAGAGAGCCCTCTATATTGGTACATACTAGAATAAAAAGCTCTTGCTAACATTTGTTCTTCCATTACCTGAAAACAAATTTTATTCACCTTTACCTGTGTCATGAGATCTTTCCCTGAATCTACGGTCTCTATTCTTGCCTTACATGCCGTATGATTATGAAAACAAGAATGATAAATAACCTTATCCTGACCTGGTAGACACATTACCTTTGACTCGAAATGGAAACAAGCAGAGATATCCAATTGTTCCAACTTATTTCCATCAAAAGCAAAGTCAGTATATTGTAATTCATAATAAATTACTTGTTTTGAACTTACAGGTATACCCAATGAAACCACAGGAACTAAAACTTGATCTAAACCTGCTACAGGAATCAAAGATGTTCCTACACAAACATTTTGATCACACCCACCCCATTTATTAATCCATAGATCTAAATGGCCCAGACCAAAACCATATTGTTCCGGCAAACTCTTCAACACTCCCAGGGGGATTATTCCACCCTGCATAGCTTGAGCTATCATTTTAAGATTGGTAGAATATTCTATTTGGATCTCTAAACAAGCTCTTGACACTTTAGTTTCCTCTTGGCTCTCTATTAACCCTAATGTTGCGTCCTGTAAATGGGATACTGATGAACCCAATACAGTAGCAATGCTCATAACCATGTGTTCTAACAATTGGTTTACATCTTTTTGAACCTGCACTCCTCTCTTTCCCAGATAACCAATTGTCTTTAAATCTGCCTGTAAGTGTTTATGTCCATAGTATTAGCTAAACTTCCCAAAGTTCCAAAACCTCCCAAGACTCCTTCCACCACCCCTCTTTTACTCTTTAATGTTTTAGGAGAGTTTTGTCCGAACCATTGTGAAAGTCCCATCTCTGAGTTAGAGAGATAAGGCTTACACTGAGGAAACCTGCTAGAGATCATCCAGTTAGTAATGTTGAAGGTCCATACTAAGGTTACGAAGACTCCATTCCTTAATAAAGGTTTGGTCTGGAAATTGTTAACCTGGAAGGGATCAGACGGTTTAAACATTACATTGGTACATGCATTATCCTCAGGAGCCCAAACCCTAACAAAGGTACTGTTACAATTTTATAGGATCTACCTGTGGTAACACAACATTCATATTGTCCTGAGTCCTTCCTAAGAGGACTAGCAATATAAAAGTTGAACAGATTTCCAGCCCATCTTACATCTCCGTACTCTCCTTTATGAAGAAGGCCTGGAAATCCATTGGTGTAACTCCCTAGGATTTTACCTTCCCTTGACCATTTGATGACAGCATCAATTGGTAAAGGTAATCTGGTACCACACTGAAGCCGCAAGGGATCTATTCCTTCTTGGATAGTAGTGTTCTGACTAATAACTCTTATCTCTGGGGCAATATTATTTGTTACTGTTAACTGCACATTTACTTGTACATACACATTTGCCCTTGCTACTTGAAAAACCCATCCTTCTGACCAATCCTTATCAGTGTCCTTATTTGTTATTCTATTTGGATTCAGAAAAGTAGCAAACAGTTGAGATCGATAAGAGAAGTCATCCCTGTTTTTCCCACTTTGTTTGGTGCTTAGTTTGAAATTCGTGACATCCCCAGTCCATGAGGCTGGCTCATGTCCTTGGATCTCTATGTACCAAAATGACATTTCATTAGGCATGCATTCCCATTTTCCAAGTTGTCTGTTGTGTACATATGTTCCCTGCAATTGTGTATATGTGCGTTTCTTAGGTCCTGCTTTCATGTCGATGTCAATAGTAGTGTTATGTGCAAAATATATTTCTACACAGCATCGAACTCCATACCCAACGCAAATTTTCCCACCAATGTCTCTGGAAGTGTCCACAAACATTTCTTCTTGAAGATCATCAATCCATACGTCATCAATGCTTTCTCCAGACTCGGGTACAGTTTTTAAAACCTGTGATGCATCTTGAGTTTGACCAGGTAGGTTTTCCTGAGCACCTCTATTTTCCTGAGACGCTTGAACCTCGGTCGCACTTTGTGATCCGTCAGCGCACACTCCACTCAGAGTATATATTATGATTAATAAAGCTGTATGCAAGATGTTCTGCATCCATCTTGGAGGTTTTCTCATAGACGTTTTCTTCCAGGAATCCTTTTCCATGATTAGGATAACCTCCTATTCTGAAAGAAAAACAAAAGATGTTATTATTTGGAATTATACAGTTTACATTGGTCAGCATGCACCCACACTTTCTGTTGCTTGCGTGCATTCTTAGTCATGTTTGGTGTTCTTTCTACCAAAATCATAACCTGACCCAATGTATCAATGATCTGAAAAGGTCCTTCCCAATTACTTTCCCAGGGTCCACTCTTCCTAAAGGTTTTTATCATAACCTTTGCGTCTTTTACAAACTTTGAAGAGTGTGGGGGTACCATACGCTGCATTTTAGAAGCTGCATGTGGGAGGATCGTTTTCAAGTTGTCTTGGAGCATCTGTAGCCATTTTGTTCTGGCGATTGCATCCTTCTGTGGGGTTGACAAAAATGGTTCATGAGGAAAAGTTAAAGGCATTTTCCTTCCTGTCATTAACTCAAAAGGTGTAAATTGAGTACTAGAGGAACTGGTTCCTCGGACGCTCATCAGTACCATAGGTATCACATCTACCCATGTGTTTCCTTTGTCTAGCAGCATCTTTGCTATTCTAGTCTTGATTGTCCTATTCATTCGTTCTACTATTCCTGCTGACTGTGGATGATATGGAACATGAAATTGTTGCTGTATTCCCAAAATGGAACACACTGCTTGCATCACTTTACCTGTAAAGTGGCTACCTCTGTCAGATGATAACAGCTTAGGGATCCCCCACGTGCAAAAGACATGATTTACTAATGCACGTGCTGTAGAAAGCGCATCATCTCGTCTGACAGGTAAGATCTCTACCCATTTAGAAAACACGTCTACCACAACTAAGGCATATTTCATACCGTTTTTACCTGAAAATAGAGGTCCGATGTAGTCTACCTGTAACACATTTCCACGGACCATCTGCAGGTGGCACTCTCAGTAGTGGAGGCTTTTGTCCTTTAGGCCTAGGGTTTACTTGAGCACAGATGAGACATGACTGAACAACATCTTGTACAGTATCCCCCATTTTGTCCCAATAAAACTTTCCTTTGAGGATTTCTAGCAATCTTTGCTGACCCCACATGACCTAAGCTAACATGATTAAAACGGGTGAATTCCGATTGTAAATGCTTGGGGAACTACAGGTAAGAACTCATCCTGTATTTTGTAACATAGCACATCATTTTCACAAACAAATGGATCCACCAAATCACTTTTCCGCTCAACAATGAACGGATCCTTCATTTGTTCATCAATGAATGATGGCACATTACTGTCTTTTTTTACTGGCAACAATTCCTTGGGTTCTGTCCTCAGTTTCTTCTTCCATTTTTCCCGTTAAAGCTGCTTCTTTTGCAAGGAATCGGCCTTCTCATTTCCCACCGCTAACTCACTTTTTCCTTTGCTATGCCCTGGCACTTTGACTATGGCATAACGATTAGGATGGTTAGAAGCAAACTCAAAAATGGTTAGTAAAGTGTCACTGTGTACTAACACCTTGTTAGATGAATCACAAAACCTCTTCTTTTCCACACAGGTAAGTAGTCTGTTAATGATCTTACAACATAAGAACTGTCACTATAGATAACCAAAGGACCCTGATTTTCTTCTCTTTCAATCTCAAGCACCTTCTTCACAGCCTCAATCTCGGCCCTCTGTGCTGAGTAATGTCCTGGCAATCTATATTGAATCTCTTGATTTCTCTTAGGAAACCAAATGGCATATCCGGTAAAGTATTGACCTTTTACACAAAATCTGGAGCCATCCACAAACACTGGCTCATCCTCATCACTTGCTTCCTTTCTGAAAGAGATGGATACTCCCCTGAAAAGAGTCAATACACTCATGAGATGTTCCTTCGTACTGCATCAATTGTGGAAGTACATATTTTGCATTATGATCCACCACAATCTGTTTTGACGATATAGTCAGCAACCATGTGCAAATCTCTGGTGAGACACCCCTGGGACATTTTTCTCAAGAAGCATTTTCAATGTGGAATGGGGAGTTTGCAAGATTATTTGACCAAAGCCCACATATGTTCTGTGGCCTTGATTGCAAAGTGAACCCCAACCAATGTCTTGCACAGATTTCAAAACCTTTTTCTACAGGTGAAAGGAGTTTGGAAAATATCAACAATTCTCCATTCCTTTCCCTGTAGTTGCAGTAGAACTGCTGAGACAGCTGTCTCTGAGGTATGAACCTGCAAGGCATAAGGCTTGGATGGATACACAGTTGCCAGAGCGGGTGCCCTTTGCAAATCAAGCTTCAATTGTTCAAACGCCTTCTGCTGTTCTTCTCCCCATGGCCCAAATGAACTGTCATCATGAGTATCTTTCAGGACTTCATATAAGGGTTTGGCCTTTTCAGCAAAGCCCTCAATGAACTCTCTGGAAAAATTGAACCAATCCCAGGAACTGTCTCAAAGATTTGTAAGTGGTTGGAACAGGTAATGAAGCTACAGTAGTTATTCTTTCCTGCAAGGGACGCCTTTGGCCAGGACTAATTAGTACACCCAAATACTGAACTTCCTGCTGCAACAATTTCACCTTGTTTGGATTTAATTTCAAACCTGACTCAAACAACAGCAAACAATTCCTCTAGTAGAGTAAGATGTAACTCTCTAGTCTCAGTTGCCAACAGAATGTCATCCACATATTGTAAAATACAATCTGGTCTGGAAAACTTTGACAACACCTTAGCCAAGGCCTGATGAAATACACTGGTGACAAATGTGCTCCTTGCGGTACACTGCAAAAAACATATTGTTTCATCCAAAAAACTAAAACTTAGTTTGTACTGGCTCGATTTTTCTATAGGAATGGAAAAAAAACCGTTTGCAACGTCTATCACGGAGAAAAATTGTGCATTAGCGTTTAGGCGGGACATGATGTCAGGCGTTTCTGCTACAATGGGCGCTACATTAGGAGTAACTGCATTGAATCGTCTCAAATCCAGCAACATTCTGTACGAACCATCCGGTTTTTGGACTGCCCAATTGATGATTAGTAACAGAATTTGCTTTCCGGACCACAACCCTGCTGAAGCAATTCTTTGACAATTTAGACAATGGTTCCACTGCACCTGGAGGTAATCTATACTGTTTCTGAGGCTTAGGATCAACACCCTCTATTTTTACTTCAACGTCCTTCAGTGTCCCCACCTCATTTCTGAACTGAGCCCACAATGAAGGAAACCTCTGCACCAATTCAACAAGTACTGGTCCATTAACATCTGGCCACACATGATCACAGACACTGTTTCTACCACATTGATACCTGCTATAGAACTATAGTCATTTGGATCAATAACAACTGGCTTTCTGTTACTGGCATCTTGCCAAATCACCTGATTTCCTAGGTCTATGATCCAACCTCTCTCCTTCATAGTGTCAGCCCCTATAATGTTCTCTGCGTCAGGAACAATGCAAATATCAATTTCAGTACTCAAAAATCCAGGTATGTCAAATTGTACACCAGACCAACGTAGCATTAGTTCCCCTTTTTCCAGAAAAACCTACTATAGAACATACAGTAGAGTTAGGTGGTATTGTTAGGTCATGATTAGTCACACTTATTTGAGCCCTGTGTCTATGAGGAATGTGATCGCCTTCCCTGCAGAAATCCTTGAACATAAGGACGTCCACAGCCCCAACAGAAACTGGAGCTAGGTAATTAAGTGTGTTGGAGCCGCATTCCTTTCCAGTCACAGCGAAGGAGACAAATTCTCCTTGCCAGATCTCCTGTCTCCTGTTGCATACCTCCTGCAAAATCATGTTTAGCTAACTCATGTATCTGTTTAATGAGGGTGCATAGGGAGATGTGTTCTGTGGTTTTCTACCATGGCTGGAGCTGTAGGCACCAAACCATTTTCTTTCCCTAAATTCTGACTTCTCAGAAATTTGCGGCACTGCCACTTAAGGTGACCTCGTCCCCCACAAAAATAACAAGATACGTTAGACTGATTACCCTTTTTTAGATGTATCGACCTTTCCAGCCGGAAGGTCTTTCTGTGCTGCACTAGTAACTTTCCCTTCAGACTCTGATCGCTTTACGGGGTCTTTTTCATGCACAACCGCTATTTTAACTTTTGCATTAGACAGCCATCGTCGCCTCATACGATCAATAAAGAGTGCTGCCTCATGCAAAGTATGTTTTTCCATAGCGATTTGGCTTGACACAGGATCCAGATACTTAAATTTCCTCACAAATAGAATCTGGCTCCTCCCCCTCTTCTATTCTCATGACCATCGATAAGCTTTTTCGAATTTCAAGAGAAAGGCAAATGGATCATTTGAATAGTACTTTCAAGATGTCCATCCATTCTATTGAGGGAGTGGGATCCCCAGTTGTAAAACAACACTAGCTGTCTTAAGCGATCTACCTCAGTGCTGTGTACCTGTACCCCGAATGTTTCCTCTCTGGGTGTCTCTTCTAATCTTCTAGCCATATGTGATGGTAACCAATCCTGAAAATTTTATTCTTTTGCTCATTTGACAATTGGAACCTATCTGTATTTGATTCAAATACATCCATATTGTGAAAGGCATCCATCTTATCATTATAAGAGGGCATGTCTTTGACAATTTTCCTCAGTTGTTCATTTATTTGTAAATGCAACTGAGTAGACTGGTCTAACAAATTTCTGCGCTGTATATCTACATCATCGCTATCCTCAAAGAACGCGTCACTCGAGCTTGTTACATTAGGGGTAGCGATGACAGGTCGTCTAGTTCTCCTAACAGCGGAGATTCTCTTATTTTCACAACGCATCTGAGATAGCAATTTTGATTTATTTTCAATCTCATCCTCCATAGCTTCCAATTGTTCAGCCATATAAAACAATTTGAGCATTGAATAAAATCTTCATCATCGGACACATTAGAATTATTCATGCACTTGTTAACAACACAAACACTTGCTTGTTTGTGAATCTTCAATTAGTAAGCATTGTAAATTTTTACCATTTGTAAGACATTTCTAAGCTTCTTCTGTAGCCTATTAATACACAATTTCTTGTTGTCTAGTTTAACATTTTCCCTTTCACATTGTCTGTACAAACTATCCCACAACTGTTGCATTAGTCATAGTACTATCACTACAGGCATATTCTATATCTGATTTGCTGGCAAAAGTTTCAATGAAATCCATACTTACAACTTCTTGCTTCCGCTTGCCCCCTCTGGTATGGACTGGCTGTTGTTCCTCACCGATGCTCCAGAGGCTTTCTGGGATGTGTGGTGCAGTCCTGTGCTGTTGTCCAGAAGTGGAAAGTACGTGTTTCCAGGCTTTGTTTTCTTACTTCTCTTCTTGAAGCTCGCAATCAATCAAAATGTCAAACGCAGCCCCCTCAGCGAGGGAGAGAAGAGCTCCAGTTAAAAACAGAAAAAGTCTGGCTGCTCGCAATTATGTTAGAATTGGGCCACTCACGTATCCTTTTACACAGCAGTTGTAAAGAAGATGACAAGCTTAGTCCATGTGCTCTTTCTCAAAAGATAGGAGCAATGATTTAATGAACAAAAATAATGAGCATACAAAAGTTTCAGGTACAGATAAGAATAATAAGTTATCTTACAAAGGTTGTTGTTTCAAGCAGAGTCCATTATCTGGAGTTGAAGAATGTCTTTCAGTTCATGTGTCAAGTGCTAGATGTCCTGGGAGAGGTCTCACAAGCCTGGTGTGCAGATGGGATAGCATATCCAGGGTCTCCTCCGTCTTCCATCTTATCCTATATTTCCTGCTTATATAGCTGAACCCCCACCTCCCGTCTCTGAGCCTCAACTAATATGGTGACTTCTAAAGAGTTACGTGACATCCCAGAATATACTTCTGCTTCTCCCTACAAATGTTAATATATCTATATGACTGATGCTAGCATATGTTACCGCAATGCAGAAACAAGTTATTCTCAGAACTAACTCCCTGAGACAAGATGGCTGTACAGTGGTTCGAACCTTATACTATCAATTATAATTTTAAACTATGTCTTATGCTTTAGATTGACATGGTTATACTATGTTAGTTAGAGACTAGTGATGTTAGTATATTTTACAGTGACGTCTAAGGGGGGGTATACCTCCACGGAGCGCGGAGGTAGCCGAGAAAACATTATTGAGAGAGTCTGTGAGGAAGCCCACCGGCAAGTCCATAGTAGATTCATGGTACAAAGAAACATATAACTATAAACAACATAAAATCAACAAAGGAAAGGACACATCACGCAGGTATATAACACCTCCAATCATGGTCGCAGAAGACAACAGGGGATAACAGGGGATAACAGGGGTCATAGTGGTTCCGGGGGTCATGGCCATTCTGAGCATATATGGCGGTTACGCGTGTTCACCTCCAGGCCTACAAGATCATGGTATACAATAGTTACTCTCAATCCATAGATCCCAGATAGCTTGAAAGGATTTAGTTGTGTCTCTAGAAAAGGAGATTAATTTCTCCATGGAATAACAATGGTTAACGCTATCTATGACTTCTTGTACGCTGGGGGGTAGTAGGCGACTTCCAGTGTCGCGTTATGACTATTCTAGCAACATTGATAATCTTGCAAAATAGGATTCTGTTGGCGGAAGGAACTTCATGAAGGTCCAGGAGTAGCATTGCTTGAGCTGGGGAAATTGCGTGTTGTGTTCCTAAGACAGTGGATAACAAATCATTCACTGTTGACCAGTACGTGGTAAGACATGGACATTCCCATAGGATATGGAATAAAGAACCAACGTTTCCACAATTTCGCCAGCACAAGGGGGACAATGAAGGGTAGATACAGTGTAGTTTTTGTGGAGTGAAATACCAGTGTAGCCTGGTCTTCAGGACATTCTCCCTGTGAGGCACGGCTAGGGTGGATTTAAGGGACCATCTGAAGGCCTGAAGCCACTCCTCAGTAGAGAAGGATCTTCCCAAAGAAGATTCCCACCTAACCAAGGCAGGGGGCTTCGCGAATTCAAAAAAGTCACCCAAGATGTTATATATGGGCCGTAGTCCTCTCAATTGGCCTGCGAGAGTGTTATGGATCTCGCTGCACCAGACAGGAGTAGGACTAGGGGCATTGGATAAACAATTTCTAATTTGCAAGTAAAGAAAGAAGTCCCTTTTGGGAACATTATAGGTTCTTCTGAGAAATTGGAAGTCGCATATGTCACCTTCTCTATACATATCTTTAACTCTATAGAGGCCCATCGCCATCCATAGCTGCAGGGGTCCAAGAGAGGATCCGGGCAGAGCTCCAGATAAGGCGGAGAGGGGTATGGACATCCTAGTTATTGGGAAAGGTGAGCCGCGCAGGGAGTGGGCTTTGCGCCAGAGCTTGAGGCTCGCTATCATGGGTGGGGAAAGAGACGTATGCTTGGGATTACGTAACCATATGTGAGAGTATAAGAGGCCTGGGAGGTATCCATTGCAGAGAGTTCGCTCAATCTGGGCCCAAGGCTTGCAAGGCGTGGGAGTTTCCCACCAATCCTTGAGCTGTGAAAGGATCGTGGCCTGATAATAATAATATATATCAGGGACTCCCAAGCCGCCCAGCAGAGGCGGTTTTATGAGAATTTGGTAGGCTATACGGGGTTTTTTCCCCTGCCAAATGAACCTCGTGATCAGAGAGCGAACCCTCTGGAAGAATTGTGGTGGGACTATTATTGGTAAAAACGCGAAACATGTACATGAGTCTTGGGAGGAGTAGCATCTTAAAGGACGCCACTCTACCCATCCAGGAGATATCTAGTTTAGTTAGTCTATCCGCTTCAGTTGTATCTCTTTTAGGAGGGGGGGATAGTTAGCTTGATACAGGGTCGATGAATTTGTTGTCATATGTGCACCTAAGTATTTTAGGGAATGTGGCTTCCAGTCTAGGCTATAGTTTTCTCTTAGGTCTGCTACTACTTTCTCAGGTAGGTGAAACGGCAAGGCTTCCGACTTAGTCTGGTTCAATTTGTAATATGAGACCTTGCCAAACACATCCAGAATGTGTAGGGCCCCTGGCAGAGGATGTGCACGGGTTGCTTACAGTCAAAATAACATCGTCCGCGTAAAGCGAGACTTTGTGTATATCCTTGCCAATTCTGATCCCCTGGACATTAGAAGCAGCCCTAAAAGTGTGGGCAAGGGTTCTATGGACGCTACGAACACCAGAGGAGATAAAGGGCATCCCTGTCTGGTGCCGTTTGTAATTTTCAATGGGTCGGACAAGACCCCATTCGTAAACACACGAGCAGAGGGTGCTGAATAGAGGGCCTTAATGCTATTTAGTATAGGGCCTGAAAAGCCGAATTTGTGGAGGGCCGAGAAGGCGTAAGACCAGGAAATCCTATCGAACGCCTTCTCGGCGTCCAAAGACACTGCCAGGGCTGGGGTTTTTGTGGTATTGATATGATGAAAAATATTTATTACCCGACGTGTGTTGTCGAACGCTTGGCGTCCTTTCATAAATCCAGTTTGGTCTGGGGCTACAATGGAGGGAAGGACATCAGCTATTCTGGAGGCTAATAATTTGGCGTACAATTTTAAGTCGGAGTTTAATAAGGATATAGGTCTAAAATTAGCTGGTTTATCTGGGGTTTTCCCTGGTTTGGGTAGGGTCACAATCAGTGCGGATTGATTTTCTTCGGGAAATGAGCTGGTGGATTGGGCATTATTGAAAAATTTCAGAAGGTAGGGGCTTAGGATGTCGGCGTATAATCTATAATAATGATTAGTCAGACCATCTGGGCCGGGAGACTTTCCAATAGGTAATGTTTTGATTTGCTCCAAGATTTCCTGGACCGTAAAAGGAGAATTTAAGGATTCTAATTGGATAGGGGATAGTGTAGGAAGGTTAAGCTTGTCAAGGAAGGAATCAATCTCTGATTGGCAGGGTTGAGGGGTGAGGGGGTCATCTTTCAAGTTGTACAGTTTGGAATAGTACTTTTGGAACTCTCCTGCTATGTCTCGGGGGTCTGTTAGTTTGCCATTCGAAATCTCGTCTATAATGTGGGCTATGCGTGTTTTAACGTGCTGCGCTTTGAGTTTCGCTGCCAATGTTTTCCCGGCTTTGTCCCCTTCAGCATAATAAAGGGATTTCGTCTTAGCAAGCTTCCTCTCATAATCGTGAAGAAGCAAGAGGCGTAATTGGTTTCTAGCTGTAACTATGCTGGACAACAGGGAGGGGGATTGGTGGGATTTATGTTGTGTTTCTAGGGATTTGATTTCCTCTAGCAATTTTTTAATGGCCGCCATTCTGGCCTTTTAATTTGGTGGCCCAGTTTCATGCACGTTCCCCTTATGACTGCTTTGTGGGCATTCCATAGGGCGTTAATATTGATATTATCAATGTCATTCTCTTTAAAATAATTGGTTAACGCGTCGCGAACCGTTTGGCCGTGTTCAGAGTGAGATATTATATGCGAATTACAACGCCATAAGTAGGTTTGAGGGCTGTTGTGTAGTTCTCTGATAGAGATTGTTATAGGGCTATGGTCTGACCAGGTCCTGGTTTCTATCGTTGTCGCTTCAGACCGCAACAACAATTGGAAATCTACCAAGGCCAGGTCTATTCTGGAGTATGTGTTCGCGGAGGGGGAGTAATATGAATAATCATATTCAGCGCTATGTTGCGCACGCCACACATCATACAGCTCAGCCTGGTGGATGAATTGGTCTAATGAAGGGCGGTTTCTGGGTGATTTATGTGTGGTGTCTCTGGTGATGTCTGGGACTAAATTAAAATCTCCGCACATTAGCACATGCCCTTTTTTGTGCTTATTGACTAGGCGGTGGACCTTGTGGGCAAAGTCAAGTTGGCCTTCATTTGGGGCATACAATGAGCATAGGGTGATGTCTAGGTTGTTAATCGTACATACGAGTATTAGATACCTGCCATTGGGGTCTGATAGAGTATTGTGAATCTGTACAGCCAGCGTGTTCTTGAAAGCTATAAAAACCCCTCTCCGCTTACTAGTATAGTGGGAGTGGTGAATAGTAGGGAAGGAGGGATGCTTAATCCTATGCGCATCAGCTTCTATAATATGAGATTCCTGAACGCAGACTATATCACATTTCAAGTTTTTCACCTCAGACCAAAACAGGGAGCGTCTATGAGGAGTGTTCAGGCCTCTAACATTATAGGATGCTATCTTGAAAACCATGGTGTATGCATCAGTGTGGTGCGTAACAATAGCTTACATAACCATATAGTTGAAAGGCGAAGTGAAGGTAGTTTCCCATCACGGCCATGACCCCGGGCAGCAGCAGTTAGAAATGAGGTACCTGCATATACACAAAAAAGAGGAACAAAGGGGGAGACAAACACATTAAATGCAACAATTAGAGCACTAGCATATGGAGCTAGTAGTCGCAGGCCAACATTGGCCTGTGGACGGTAAGTTTTGACTAATAAAGTCAAAAAACAGGAGAACAACAAATATGGTGCCATGTCATGGCACATAGAAAAAACAAGACTTTTCGGGAAAAATAAGCACTTAAAAAAGAACCCGAAAGTCAGTGGGCACAGAGTCTTCATTTAGCCAAGGAGTAGGTATTAGAAGCTAAGAAAGAAAATAGGATATTAACAAAGGCTCTGTAGGGAGCAAAAGTGCCGTGAATCCTGTGTGTCCTCAACGGAATTTTCCGCGTCCTCGACCGCGGCGCTGTGGTAAGGCCTGTTGCCACTCGGGACGAACTCTCTGTGGGTTAGGAGCAGGAGAAAGTTCCGCTATTGAAATGTTCCAAGTTTCCAGTAAGTTAGACCCATCTTCTAGGGATTTAACAACTGAGGTCTCGCCATTCCTCGCAATCAGCAACTTGTTAGGGTATCCCCATTTGTATGATACCTGCGCCTCACGTAGGGCAATGGTGACTGGTGCCAGCGAGCGTCTCCACTGCAGGGTGACCGCTGATAAGTCAGAATATACAGATATATCCTTGTATTTGTCAGGGATAGAGTCCTTGTTTCTAGTCACCTGCATGAAGGCCTCCTTAACATGATAGAAATGTATACGTGCCAATGTGTCCCTTGGAGTATCAGATGGCAGATGGCGAGGTCTCGGGACTCTGTGTGCTCTATCCACTGTCAGTTCCCTATTGGGGCAGTCTGGCAATAGATCTTTAATGAACTTTTGCACGAAGTGTGACAGTTCTGGCGGAGAAATGGACTCTGGAATTCCGCGGAATTTAAGGTTATTCCGGCGGGACCGGTCCTCTAGGTCATTGACTTTATCCTTTAGATACTGTATTTCCTCTTTCAGTTCCGAGTGTGAGTCAACCAAGATATTGTGTGCGCTCACCATTTCTTCCAATTTGGAATCAGCATTGGACATTCTGTGTTCTAGCTGTTGTACTGTAATAGCTACTGGGTTAACAGCCGCATGTATAGTCTGCTTGAGTGAGTCTCTCAATGCTGTAATCATCAGGTTTAGAGTGGCGTTAGTAGTTGGGGAGTCATCTTTGGGAAAATGTTGGAAACAGTCACTGGAATCATGTTCCGGCATGATTTCTTTACTGCTGCCGGCCTCGCATTCACGCTGTGTGGAGCTGAGGTCTGGGAGGGAGGGAGGGGGAGAGCCGCTGCGGTTGCTATAAGCATCCCCCTTGCTTTGCTGTGGGCTGCTATGCACGGCCTCCAAGTCCATCTCCTGGTCCCGGTCACCCTCTTCCTCTAATGTCTGGGTCAAGGGGGAGAACCTATTCTCTGTAGGGACCCTCTCACCTCCTCCTGCCATGTCTCCCTCTCGGCTGCTGGAGGCTGCAGCTGCGTAGCTTAGCTTCCTGGACGTGCCGGCGCCATCTTGGAAACCCGCGGCCGGGAAATAAGCTGTTAATTTCACCGGTTTCGGGTCTCCCTTCGCCCTTTTAGACATCTCCGGTGTGGTCTCGGGTGTCCCGGCACTCAGGCTGGCCACTTTTTGTCCGGTAGTGCGGTCTCTGTCGCTCTATTGTCGGGAGTTGAGGACGGAGCACGGCTCCTATGCTTCCATCCGCCTCGGCAGCTAGGACACGCCCCCCAACTCCTACCTCTTAAAGGGACCGAGAAAAAATGACCTTTTCTGCACTCCAATGTAAGTCAATGGGGCGATTTTTTGGCTATGTGCTAGAAATGAAATTCAGTGCGGATTGGATGACAGGCACCCTAGGCACCCAGGATCGGCTTTAGTTTCACGTGTATCTCTTAAGCCGGCAGAGAAAACCCACCTGATATGCGCTCCACACAATTGAATTAGAGACGCCGTTGATTTTCTATGGGAATTGCAGAAATGACTTCTAAGCCTCAAAATAATGACTTTTTTTCCTAAGGTGGTAGGAATGAAACTCAGTGCGGGCTGGATGGGGTCCCCCTGGGCACCGCAGACCTAAGCTTGTTTAACTCCTACCTCTTAAAGGGACCGAGAAAAAATGACCTTTTCTGCACTCCAATGTAAGTCAATGGGGCGATTTTTTGGCTATGTGCTAGAAATGAAATTCAGTGCGGATTGGATGACAGGCACCCTAGGCACCCAGGATCGGCTTTAGTTTCACGTGTATCTCTTAAGCCGGCAGAGAAAACCCACCTGATATGCGCTCCACACAATTGAATAGAGACGCCGTTGATTTTCTATGGGAATTGCAGAAATGACTTCTAAGCCTCAAAATAATGACTTTTTTTCCTAAGGTGGTAGGAATGAAACTCAGTGCGGGCTGGATGGGGTCCCCCCTGGGCACCGCAGACCTAAGCTTGTTTAACTCCTACCTCTTAAAGGGACCGAGAAAAAATGACCTTTTCTGCACTCCAATGTAAGTCAATGGGGCGATTTTTTGGCTATGTGCTAGAAATGAAATTCAGTGCGGATTGGATGACAGGCACCCTAGGCACCCAGGATCGGCTTTAGTTTCACGTGTATCTCTTAAGCCGGCAGAGAAAACCCACCTGATATGCGCTCCACACAATTGAATTAGAGACGCCGTTGATTTTCTATGGGAATTGCAGAAATGACTTCTAAGCCTCAAAATAATGACTTTTTTTCCTAAGGTGGTAGGAATGAAACTCAGTGCGGGCTGGATGGGGTCCCCCCTGGGCACCGCAGACCTAAGCTTGTTTAACTCCTACCTCTTAAAGGGACCGAGAAAAAATGACCTTTTCTGCACTCCAATGTAAGTCAATGGGGCGATTTTTTGGCTATGTGCTAGAAATGAAATTCAGTGCGGATTGGATGACAGGCACCCTAGGCACCCAGGATCGGCTTTAGTTTCACGTGTATCTCTTAAGCCGGCAGAGAAAACCCACCTGATATGCGCTCCACACAATTGAATAGAGACGCCGTTGATTTTCTATGGGAATTGCAGAAATGACTTCTAAGCCTCAAAATAATGACTTTTTTTCCTAAGGTGGTAGGAATGAAACTCAGTGCGGGCTGGATGGGGTCCCCCCTGGGCACCGCAGACCTAAGCTTGTTTAACTCCTACCTCTTAAAGGGACCGAGAAAAAATGACCTTTTCTGCACTCCAATGTAAGTCAATGGGGCGATTTTTTGGCTATGTGCTAGAAATGAAATTCAGTGCGGATTGGATGACAGGCACCCTAGGCACCCAGGATCGGCTTTAGTTTCACGTGTATCTCTTAAGCCGGCAGAGAAAACCCACCTGATATGCGCTCCACACAATTGAATAGAGACGCCGTTGATTTTCTATGGGAATTGCAGAAATGACTTCTAAGCCTCAAAATAATGACTTTTTTTTCCTAAGGTGGTAGGAATGAAACTCAGTGCGGGCTGGATGGGGTCCCCCCTGGGCACCGCAGACCTAAGCTTGTTTAACTCCTACCTCTTAAAGGGACCGAGAAAAAATGACCTTTTCTGCACTCCAATGTAAGTCAATGGGGCGATTTTTTGGCTATGTGCTAGAAATGAAATTCAGTGCGGATTGGATGACAGGCACCCTAGGCACCCAGGATCGGCTTTAGTTTCACGTGTATCTCTTAAGCCGGCAGAGAAAACCCACCTGATATGCGCTCCACACAATTGAATAGAGACGCCGTTGATTTTCTATGGGAATTGCAGAAATGACTTCTAAGCCTCAAAATAATGACTTTTTTTCCTAAGGTGGTAGGAATGAAACTCAGTGCGGGCTGGATGGGGTCCCCCCTGGGCACCGCAGACCTAAGCTTGTTTAACTCCTACCTCTTAAAGGGACCGAGAAAAAATGACCTTTTCTGCACTCCAATGTAAGTCAATGGGGCGATTTTTTGGCTATGTGCTAGAAATGAAATTCAGTGCGGATTGGATGACAGGCACCCTAGGCACCCAGGATCGGCTTTAGTTTCACGTGTATCTCTTAAGCCGGCAGAGAAAACCCACCTGATATGCGCTCCACACAATTGAATAGAGACGCCGTTGATTTTCTATGGGAATTGCAGAAATGACTTCTAAGCCTCAAAATAATGACTTTTTTTTCCTAAGGTGGTAGGAATGAAACTCAGTGCGGGCTGGATGGGGTCCCCCCTGGGCACCGCAGACCTAAGCTTGTTTAACTCCTACCTCTTAAAGGGACCGAGAAAAAATGACCTTTTCTGCACTCCAATGTAAGTCAATGGGGCGATTTTTTGGCTATGTGCTAGAAATGAAATTCAGTGCGGATTGGATGACAGGCACCCTAGGCACCCAGGATCGGCTTTAGTTTCACGTGTATCTCTTAAGCCGGCAGAGAAAACCCACCTGATATGCGCTCCACACAATTGAATAGAGACGCCGTTGATTTTCTATGGGAATTGCAGAAATGACTTCTAAGCCTCAAAATAATGACTTTTTTTCCTAAGGTGGTAGGAATGAAACTCAGTGCGGGCTGGATGGGGTCCCCCCTGGGCACCGCAGACCTAAGCTTGTTTAACTCCTACCTCTTAAAGGGACCGAGAAAAAATGACCTTTTCTGCACTCCAATGTAAGTCAATGGGGCGATTTTTTGGCTATGTGCTAGAAATGAAATTCAGTGCGGATTGGATGACAGGCACCCTAGGCACCCAGGATCGGCTTTAGTTTCACGTGTATCTCTTAAGCCGGCAGAGAAAACCCACCTGATATGCGCTCCACACAATTGAATAGAGACGCCGTTGATTTTCTATGGGAATTGCAGAAATGACTTCTAAGCCTCAAAATAATGACTTTTTTTCCTAAGGTGGTAGGAATGAAACTCAGTGCGGGCTGGATGGGGTCCCCCCTGGGCACCGCAGACCTAAGCTTGTTTAACTCCTACCTCTTAAAGGGACCGAGAAAAAATGACCTTTTCTGCACTCCAATGTAAGTCAATGGGGCGATTTTTTGGCTATGTGCTAGAAATGAAATTCAGTGCGGATTGGATGACAGGCACCCTAGGCACCCAGGATCGGCTTTAGTTTCACGTGTATCTCTTAAGCCGGCAGAGAAAACCCACCTGATATGCGCTCCACACAATTGAATAGAGACGCCGTTGATTTTCTATGGGAATTGCAGAAATGACTTCTAAGCCTCAAAATAATGACTTTTTTTCCTAAGGTGGTAGGAATGAAACTCAGTGCGGGCTGGATGGGGTCCCCCCTGGGCACCGCAGACCTAAGCTTGTTTAACTCCTACCTCTTAAAGGGACCGAGAAAAAATGACCTTTTCTGCACTCCAATGTAAGTCAATGGGGCGATTTTTTGGCTATGTGCTAGAAATGAAATTCAGTGCGGATTGGATGACAGGCACCCTAGGCACCCAGGATCGGCTTTAGTTTCACGTGTATCTCTTAAGCCGGCAGAGAAAACCCACCTGATATGCGCTCCACACAATTGAATAGAGACGCCGTTGATTTTCTATGGGAATTGCAGAAATGACTTCTAAGCCTCAAAATAATGACTTTTTTTCCTAAGGTGGTAGGAATGAAACTCAGTGCGGGCTGGATGGGGTCCCCCCTGGGCACCGCAGACCTAAGCTTGTTTAACTCCTACCTCTTAAAGGGACCGAGAAAAAATGACCTTTTCTGCACTCCAATGTAAGTCAATGGGGCGATTTTTTGGCTATGTGCTAGAAATGAAATTCAGTGCGGATTGGATGACAGGCACCCTAGGCACCCAGGATCGGCTTTAGTTTCACGTGTATCTCTTAAGCCGGCAGAGAAAACCCACCTGATATGCGCTCCACACAATTGAATAGAGACGCCGTTGATTTTCTATGGGAATTGCAGAAATGACTTCTAAGCCTCAAAATAATGACTTTTTTTCCTAAGGTGGTAGGAATGAAACTCAGTGCGGGCTGGATGGGGTCCCCCCTGGGCACCGCAGACCTAAGCTTGTTTAACTCCTACCTCTTAAAGGGACCGAGAAAAAATGACCTTTTCTGCACTCCAATGTAAGTCAATGGTGCGATTTTTTTGGCTATGTGCTAGAAATGAAATTCAGTGCGGATTGGATGACAGGCACCCTAGGCACCCAGGATCGGCTTTAGTTTCACGTGTATCTCTTAAGCCGGCAGAGAAAACCCACCTGATATGCGCTCCACACAATTGAATAGAGACGCCGTTGATTTTCTATGGGAATTGCAGAAATGACTTCTAAGCCTCAAAATAATGACTTTTTTTCCTAAGGTGGTAGGAATGAAACTCAGTGCGGGCTGGATGGGGTCCCCCCTGGGCACCGCAGACCTAAGCTTGTTTAACTCCTACCTCTTAAAGGGACCGAGAAAAAATGACCTTTTCTGCACTCCAATGTAAGTCAATGGGGCGATTTTTTGGCTATGTGCTAGAAATGAAATTCAGTGCGGATTGGATGACAGGCACCCTAGGCACCCAGGATCGGCTTTAGTTTCACGTGTATCTCTTAAGCCGGCAGAGAAAACCCACCTGATATGCGCTCCACACAATTGAATAGAGACGCCGTTGATTTTCTATGGGAATTGCAGAAATGACTTCTAAGCCTCAAAATAATGACTTTTTTTCCTAAGGTGGTAGGAATGAAACTCAGTGCGGGCTGGATGGGGTCCCCCCTGGGCACCGCAGACCTAAGCTTGTTTAACTCCTACCTCTTAAAGGGACCGAGAAAAAATGACCTTTTCTGCACTCCAATGTAAGTCAATGGGGCGATTTTTTGGCTATGTGCTAGAAATGAAATTCAGTGCGGATTGGATGACAGGCACCCTAGGCACCCAGGATCGGCTTTAGTTTCACGTGTATCTCTTAAGCCGGCAGAGAAAACCCACCTGATATGCGCTCCACACAATTGAATAGAGACGCCGTTGATTTTCTATGGGAATTGCAGAAATGACTTCTAAGCCTCAAAATAATGACTTTTTTTCCTAAGGTGGTAGGAATGAAACTCAGTGCGGGCTGGATGGGGTCCCCCCTGGGCACCGCAGACCTAAGCTTGTTTAACTCCTACCTCTTAAAGGGACCGAGAAAAAATGACCTTTTCTGCACTCCAATGTAAGTCAATGGGGCGATTTTTTGGCTATGTGCTAGAAATGAAATTCAGTGCGGATTGGATGACAGGCACCCTAGGCACCCAGGATCGGCTTTAGTTTCACGTGTATCTCTTAAGCCGGCAGAGAAAACCCACCTGATATGCGCTCCACACAATTGAATAGAGACGCCGTTGATTTTCTATGGGAATTGCAGAAATGACTTCTAAGCCTCAAAATAATGACTTTTTTTCCTAAGGTGGTAGGAATGAAACTCAGTGCGGGCTGGATGGGGTCCCCCCTGGGCACCGCAGACCTAAGCTTGTTTAACTCCTACCTCTTAAAGGGACCGAGAAAAAATGACCTTTTCTGCACTCCAATGTAAGTCAATGGGGCGATTTTTTGGCTATGTGCTAGAAATGAAATTCAGTGCGGATTGGATGACAGGCACCCTAGGCACCCAGGATCGGCTTTAGTTTCACGTGTATCTCTTAAGCCGGCAGAGAAAACCCACCTGATATGCGCTCCACACAATTGAATAGAGACGCCGTTGATTTTCTATGGGAATTGCAGAAATGACTTCTAAGCCTCAAAATAATGACTTTTTTTCCTAAGGTGGTAGGAATGAAACTCAGTGCGGGCTGGATGGGGTCCCCCCTGGGCACCGCAGACCTAAGCTTGTTTAACTCCTACCTCTTAAAGGGACCGAGAAAAAATGACCTTTTCTGCACTCCAATGTAAGTCAATGGGGCGATTTTTTGGCTATGTGCTAGAAATGAAATTCAGTGCGGATTGGATGACAGGCACCCTAGGCACCCAGGATCGGCTTTAGTTTCACGTGTATCTCTTAAGCCGGCAGAGAAAACCCACCTGATATGCGCTCCACACAATTGAATAGAGACGCCGTTGATTTTCTATGGGAATTGCAGAAATGACTTCTAAGCCTCAAAATAATGACTTTTTTTCCTAAGGTGGTAGGAATGAAACTCAGTGCGGGCTGGATGGGGTCCCCCCTGGGCACCGCAGACCTAAGCTTGTTTAACTCCTACCTCTTAAAGGGACCGAGAAAAAATGACCTTTTCTGCACTCCAATGTAAGTCAATGGGGCGATTTTTTGGCTATGTGCTAGAAATGAAATTCAGTGCGGATTGGATGACAGGCACCCTAGGCACCCAGGATCGGCTTTAGTTTCACGTGTATCTCTTAAGCCGGCAGAGAAAACCCACCTGATATGCGCTCCACACAATTGAATAGAGACGCCGTTGATTTTCTATGGGAATTGCAGAAATGACTTCTAAGCCTCAAAATAATGACTTTTTTTCCTAAGGTGGTAGGAATGAAACTCAGTGCGGGCTGGATGGGGTCCCCCCTGGGCACCGCAGACCTAAGCTTGTTTAACTCCTACCTCTTAAAGGGACCGAGAAAAAATGACCTTTTCTGCACTCCAATGTAAGTCAATGGGGCGATTTTTTGGCTATGTGCTAGAAATGAAATTCAGTGCGGATTGGATGACAGGCACCCTAGGCACCCAGGATCGGCTTTAGTTTCACGTGTATCTCTTAAGCCGGCAGAGAAAACCCACCTGATATGCGCTCCACACAATTGAATAGAGACGCCGTTGATTTTCTATGGGAATTGCAGAAATGACTTCTAAGCCTCAAAATAATGACTTTTTTTCCTAAGGTGGTAGGAATGAAACTCAGTGCGGGCTGGATGGGGTCCCCCCTGGGCACCGCAGACCTAAGCTTGTTTAACTCCTACCTCTTAAAGGGACCGAGAAAAAATGACCTTTTCTGCACTCCAATGTAAGTCAATGGGGCGATTTTTTGGCTATGTGCTAGAAATGAAATTCAGTGCGGATTGGATGACAGGCACCCTAGGCACCCAGGATCGGCTTTAGTTTCACGTGTATCTCTTAAGCCGGCAGAGAAAACCCACCTGATATGCGCTCCACACAATTGAATAGAGACGCCGTTGATTTTCTATGGGAATTGCAGAAATGACTTCTAAGCCTCAAAATAATGACTTTTTTTCCTAAGGTGGTAGGAATGAAACTCAGTGCGGGCTGGATGGGGTCCCCCCTGGGCACCGCAGACCTAAGCTTGTTTAACTCCTACCTCTTAAAGGGACCGAGAAAAAATGACCTTTTCTGCACTCCAATGTAAGTCAATGGGGCGATTTTTTGGCTATGTGCTAGAAATGAAATTCAGTGCGGATTGGATGACAGGCACCCTAGGCACCCAGGATCGGCTTTAGTTTCACGTGTATCTCTTAAGCCGGCAGAGAAAACCCACCTGATATGCGCTCCACACAATTGAATAGAGACGCCGTTGATTTTCTATGGGAATTGCAGAAATGACTTCTAAGCCTCAAAATAATGACTTTTTTTTCCTAAGGTGGTAGGAATGAAACTCAGTGCGGGCTGGATGGGGTCCCCCCTGGGCACCGCAGACCTAAGCTTGTTTAACTCCTACCTCTTAAAGGGACCGAGAAAAAATGACCTTTTCTGCACTCCAATGTAAGTCAATGGGGCGATTTTTTGGCTATGTGCTAGAAATGAAATTCAGTGCGGATTGGATGACAGGCACCCTAGGCACCCAGGATCGGCTTTAGTTTCACGTGTATCTCTTAAGCCGGCAGAGA